>NW_027098642.1:0-26635 GCF_039881205.1 Euwallacea similis | reverse complement strand
TTCGCTCGTTTCTGCCTGTTTTAGTCATTTTGGCACGTTTTCATCAATTTGATGCAATTTGAATCCAAAATAGACAGATTTGGCCGAAATAAGCCAAATCGGCCGATTTGAGCAAATTCCTTGATGAAACGATCGTTTCTGACCGATTTCGCTCGTTTCTGCCTGTTTTAGTCATTTTGGACGTTTTCATCCATTTGGTGCAATTTCAAGCCAAAATAGACAGATTTGGCCGAAATAAGCCAAATCGGCCGATTTGAGCAAATTCCTTGATGAAACGATCGTTTCTGACCGATTTCGCTCGTTTCTGCCTGTTTTAGTCATTTTGGCATGTTTTCATCAATTTGGTGCAATTTGAATCCAAAATAGACAGATTTGGCCGAAATAAGCCAAATCGGTCGATTTGAGCAAATTCAGAGATGAAACCATCGTTTCTGACCGATTTCGCTCGTTTCTGCCTGTTTTAGTCATTTTGGCACGTTTTCATCCATTTGGTTCTGTTTCCATCCAAAATAGACAGATTTGGCCGAAATAAGCCAAATCGGTCGATTTGAACAAATTCAGAGATGAAACGATCGTTTCTGACCGATTTCGCTCGTTTCTGCCTGTTTTAGTCATTTTGGCACGTTTTCATCAATTTGGTGCAATTTGAATCCAAAATAGACAGATTTTGCCGAAATAAGCCAAATCGGCCGATTTGAACAAATTCCTTGATGAAACGATCGTTTCTGACCGATTTCGCTCGTTTCTGCCTGTTTTAGTCATTTTGGCACGTTTTCATCCATTTGGTTCTGTTTCCATCCAAAATAGACAGATTTGGCCGAAATAAGCCAAATCGGTCGATTTGAGCAAATTCCTTGCTGAAACGATCGTTTCTGAACGATTTCGCTTGTTTCTGCCTGTTTTAGTCATTTTGGCACGTTTTCATCCATTTGGTTCTGTTTCCATCCAAAATAGACAGATTTGGCCGAAATAAGCCAAATCGGCCTATTTGCGCAAATTCAGATATGAAACGATCGTTTCTGACCGATTTCGCTCGTTTCTGCCTGTTTTAGTCATTTTGGCACGTTTTCATCCATTTGGTTCTGTTTCCATCCAAAATAGACAGATTTGGCCGAAATAAGCCAAATCGGTCGATTTGAGCAAATTCCTTGCTGAAACGATCGTTTCTGAACGATTTCGCTTGTTTCTGCCTGTTTTAGTCATTTTGGCACGTTTTTATCCATTTGGTTCTGTTTCCATCCAAAATAGACAGATTTGGCCGAAATAAGCCAAATCGGTCGATTTGAGCAAATTCCTTGATGAAACGATCGTTTCTGAACGATTTCGCTTGTTTCTGCCTGTTTTAGTCATTTTGGCACGTTTTCATCCATTTGGTTCTGTTTCCATCCAAAATAGACAGATTTGGCCGAAATAAGCCAAATCGGTCGATTTGAGCAAATTCCTTGCTGAAACGATCGTTTCTGAACGATTTCGCTTGTTTCTGCCTGTTTTAGTCATTTTGGCACGTTTTTATCCATTTGGTTCTGTTTCCATCCAAAATAGACAGATTTGGCCGAAATAAGCCAAATCGGTCGATTTGAGCAAATTCCTTGATGAAACGATCGTTTCTGAACGATTTCGCTTGTTTCTGCCTGTTTTAGTCATTTTGGCACGTTTTCATCCATTTGGTTCTGTTTCCATCCAAAATAGACAGATTTGGCCGAAATAAGCCAAATCGGTCGATTTGAGCAAATTCCTTGCTGAAACGATCGTTTCTGAACGATTTCGCTTGTTTCTGCCTGTTTTAGTCATTTTGGCACGTTTTTATCCATTTGGTTCTGTTTCCATCCAAAATAGACAGATTTGGCCGAAATAAGCCAAATCGGTCGATTTGAGCAAATTCCTTGATGAAACGATCGTTTCTGAACGATTTCGCTTGTTTCTGCCTGTTTTAGTCATTTTGGCACGTTTTCATCCATTTGGTTCTGTTTCCATCCAAAATAGACAGATTTGGCCGAAATAAGCCAAATCGGTCGATTTGAGCAAATTCAGAGATGAAACGATCGTTTCTGACCGATTTCGCTCGTTTCTGCCTGTTTTAGTCATTTTGGCACGTTTTCATCCATTTGGTTCTGTTTCCATCCAAAATAGACAGATTTGGCCGAAATAAGCCAAATCGGCCGATTTGAGCAAATTCCTTGTTGAAATGATCGTTTCTGAACGATTTCACTCGTTTCTGCCTGTTTCAGTCATTTTGGCACGTTTTCATCCATTTGGTTCTGTTTCCATCCAAAATAGACAGATTTGGCCGAAATAAGCCAAATCGGTCGATTTGAGCAAATTCCTGGATGAAACGATCGTTTCTGACCGATTTCGCTCGTTTCTGCTTGTTTTAGTCATTTTGGCACGTTTTCATCCATTTGGTTCTGTTTCCATCCAAAATAGACAGATTTGGCCGAAATAAGCCAAATCGGTCGATTTGAACAAATTCAGAGATGAAACGATCGTTTCTGACCGATTTCGCTCGTTTCTGCCTGTTTTAGTCATTTTGGCACGTTTTCATCAATTTGGTGCAATTTGAATCCAAAATAGACAGATTTTGCCGAAATAAGCCAAATCGGCCGATTTGAACAAATTCCTTGATGAAACGATCGTTTCTGACCGATTTCGCTCGTTTCTGCCTGTTTTAGTCATTTTGGCACGTTTTCATCCATTTGGTTCTGTTTCCATCCAAAATAGACAGATTTGGCCGAAATAAGCCAAATCGGTCGATTTGAGCAAATTCCTTGCTGAAACGATCGTTTCTGAACGATTTCGCTTGTTTCTGCCTGTTTTAGTCATTTTGGCACGTTTTCATCCATTTGGTTCTGTTTCCATCCAAAATAGACAGATTTGGCCGAAATAAGCCAAATCGGCCTATTTGCGCAAATTCAGATATGAAACGATCGTTTCTGACCGATTTCGCTCGTTTCTGCCTGTTTTAGTCATTTTGGCACGTTTTCATCCATTTGGTTCTGTTTCCATCCAAAATAGACAGATTTGGCCGAAATAAGCCAAATCGATCGATTTGAGCAAATTCAGAGATGAAACGATCGTTTCTGACCGATTTCGCTCGTTTCTGCCTGTTTTAGTCATTTTGGCACGTTTTCATCAATTTAGTGCAATTTCAAGCCATAATATACAGATTTGGCCGAAATAAGCCAAATCGGCCGATTTGAACAAATTCCTTGATGAAACGATCGTTTCTGACCGATTTTGCTCGTTTCTGCCTGTTTTAGTCATTTTGGCACGTTTTCATCCATTTGGTTCTGTTTCCATCCAAAATAGACAGATTTCGCCGATTTGAGCATATTCCTTGATGAAACGATCGTTTCTGACCGATTTCGCTCGTTTCTGCCTGTTTTAGTCATTTTGGCACGTTTTCATCCATTTGGTTCTGTTTCCATCCAAAATAGACAGATTTCGCCGATTTGAGCAAATTCCTTCATGAAACGATCGTTTCTGACCGATTTCGCTCGTTTCTGCCTGTTTTAGTCATTTTGGCACGTTTTCATCCATTTGGTTCTGTTTCCATCCAAAATAGACAGATTTCGCCGATTTGAGCAAATTCCTTCATGAAACGATCGTTTCTGACCGATTTCGCTCGTTTCTGCCTGTTTTAGTCATTTTGGCACGTTTTCATCCATTTGGTTCCGTTTCCATCCAAAATAGACAGATTTGGTCGAAATAAGCCAAATCGACCGATTTCAGCAAATTCCTTGATGAAACGATTGTTTCTGAACGATTTCGCTCGTTTCTGCCTGTTTTAGTCATTTTGGCACGTTTTCATCCATTTGGTTCTGTTTCCATCCAAAATAGCCAGATTTGGTCGAAATAAGCCAAAACGACCGATTTGAGCAAATTCCTGGATGAAACGATCGTTTCTGACAGATTTCGCTCGTTTCTGCCTGTTTTAGTCATTTTGGCACGTTTTCATCAATTTGGTGCAACTTCAAGCCAAAATAGACAGATTTGTCCGAAATAAGCCAAATCGGCCGAATTGAGCAAATTCCTTGATGAAACGATCGTTTCTGACCGATTTCGCTCGTTTCAGCTTGTTTTAGTCATTTTGGCACGTTTTCATCAATTTGGTGCAATTTGAATCCAAAATAGACAGATTTGGCCGAAATAAGCCAAATCGGCCGATTTGAGCAAATTCCTGGATGAAACGATCGTTTCTGACCGATTTCGCTCGTTTCTGCCTGTTTTAGTCATTTTGGCACGTTTTCATCAATTTAGTGCAATTTCAAGCCATAATATACAGATTTGGCCGAAATAAGCCAAATCGGCCGATTTGAGCAAATTCCTTGATGAAACGATCGTTTCTGACCGATTTCGCTCGTTTCTTCCTGTTTTAGTCATTTTGGCACGTTTTCATCCATTTGGTTCTGTTTCCATCCAAAATAGACAGATTTGGCCGAAATAAGCCAAATCGGTCGATTTGAGCAAATTCAGAGATGAAACGATCGTTTCTGACCGATTTCGCTCGTTTCTGCCTGTTTTAGTCATTTTGGCACGTTTTCATCAATTTGGTGCAATTTCAAGCCAAAATAGACAGATATGGCCGAAATAAGCCAAATCGGTCGATTTGAGCAAATTCAGAGATGAAACGATCGTTTCTGACCGATTTCGCTCGTTTCTGCCTGTTTTAGTCATTTTGGCACGTTTTCATCAATTTAGTGCAATTTCAAGCCATAATATACAGATTTGGCCGAAATAAGCCAAATCGGCCGATTTGAGCAAATTCCTTGATGAAACGATCGTTTCTGAACGATTTCGCTCGTTTCTGCCTGTTTTAGTCATTTTGGCACGTTTTCATCAATTTGGTGCAATTTGAATCCAAAATAGACAGATTTGGCCGAAATAAGCCAAATCGGCCGATTTGAGCAAATTCCTGGATGAAACGATCGTTTCTGACCGATTTCGCTCGTTTCTGCCTGTTTTAGTCATTTTGGCACGTTTTCATCAATTTAGTGCAATTTCAAGCCATAATATACAGATTTGGCCGAAATAAGCCAAATCGGTCGATTTGAGCAAATTCAGATATGAAACGATCGTTTCTGACCGATTTCGCTCGTTTCTGCCTGTTTTAGTCATTTTGGCACGTTTTCATCAATTTGGTGCAATTTGAATCCAAAATAGACAGATTTGGCCGAAATAAGCCAAATCGGTCGATTTGAGCAAATTCAGATATGAAACGATCGTTTCTGACCGATTTCGCTCGTTTCTGCCTGTTTTAGTCATTTTGGCACGTTTTCATCCATTTGGTTCTGTTTCCATCCAAAATAGACAGATTTGGCCGAAATAAGCCAAATCGGTCGATTTGAGCAAATTCCTTGATGAAACGATCGTTTCTGAACGATTTCGCTCGTTTCTGCCTGTTTTAGTCATTTTGGCACGTTTTCATCCATTTGGTTCTGTTTCCATCCAAAATAGACAGATTTGGCCGAAATAAGCCAAATCGGTCGATTTGAGCAAATTCAGAGATGAAACGATCGTTTCTGACCGATTTCGCTCGTTTCTGCCTGTTTTAGTCATTTTGGCACGTTTTCATCAATTTGGTGCAATTTGAATCCAAAATAGACAGATTTGGCCGAAATAAGCCAAATCGGCCGATTTGAGCAAATTCCTTGATGAAACGATCGTTTCTGACCGATTTCGCTCGTTTCTGCCTGTTTTAGTCACTTTGGCACGTTTTCATCCATTTGGTTCTGTTTCCATCCAAAATAGACAGATTTGGCCGAAATAAGCCAAATCGGTCGATTTGAACAAATTCAGAGATGAAACGATCGCTTCTGACCGATTTCGCTCGTTTCTGCCTGTTTTAGTCATTTTGGCACGTTTTCATCAATTTGGTGCAATTTGAATCCAAAATAGACAGATTTGGCCGAAATAAGCCAAATCGGCCGATTTGAGCAAATTCCTTGATGAAACGATCGTTTCTGACCGATTTCGCTCGTTTCTGCCTGTTTTAGTCATTTTGGCACGTTTTCATCCATTTGGTTCTGTTTCCATCCAAAGTAAACAGATTTGGCCGAAATAAGCCAAATCGGTCGATTTGAGCAAATTCCTTGATGAAACGATCGTTTCTGACCGATTTCGCTCGTTTCTGCCTGTTTTAGTCATTTTGGCACGTTTTCATCCATTTGGTTCTGTTTCCATCCAAAATAGACAGATTTGGCCGAAATAAGCCAAATCGGTCGATTTGAGCAAATTCAGAGATGAAACGATCGTTTCTGACCGATTTCGCTCGTTTCTGCCTGTTTTAGTCATTTTGGCACGTTTTCATCAATTTGGTGCAATTTGAATCCAAAATAGACAGATTTGGCCGAAATAAGCCAAATCGGTCGATTTGAGCAAATTCAGATATGAAACGATCGTTTCTGACCGATTTCGCTCGTTTCTGCCTGTTTTAGTCATTTTGGCACGTTTTCATCAATTTGGTGCAATTTGAATCCAAAGTAGACAGATTTGGCCGAAATAAGCCAAAACGGTCGATTTGAGCAAATTCAGATATGAAACGATCGTTTCTGACCGATTTCGATCGTTTCTGACCGATTTCGCTCGTTTCTGCCTGTTTTAGTCATTTTGGCACGTTTTCATCCATTTGGTTCTGTTTCCATCCAAAATAGACAGATTTGGCCGAAATAAGCCAAATCGGTCGATTTGAGCAAATTCCTTGATGAAACGATCGTTTCTGAACGATTTCGCTCGTTTCTGCCTGTTTTAGTCATTTTGGCACGTTTTCATCCATTTGGTTCTTTTTTTTTTTTTTTGGGGGGACGCGACCCCGGGGATAAAAAATCTTGTCGGTAAGACGGTACTGGAGTCCGTACTACCAGCCTGTGTGAGGTTTCACCCACTAAAAAACCCCGTGTTTGCCGAGGATTTCGAGCCCGTGCCCGAACTCCTCTATCGCGCTTTTGGGCCGCTTTTGGTTTTTGGCATGAGATAACAGAGTCAAGCGAGTTATGTTTTGATCCGTTTTAAGACTCAAAAAAACACTTTACTTTGAAATTAATTTATTTCAAACAGGACCGATAGTAAACACAACGTTCGCGATACAAGCAAAGACTCACTAAAAAGGCTACTGCGCTTAATGCTACTTCTTATTTATACTAATCGTACGGGTGACGTCATAACAGCGACGCTTGGTGTTACGGGGATGTAACTCCTCCACCCTTAGATGGGCATAAAACCCGAAGTTTCTATGACCTAAATTACTATGTCATTTTCTGGATTCTCGGTCTTTTTGTATTTTAAAACAATAGGCCATAGATACTTTGCTAATAAACCTAATAAGAACAATATTATGATACCATACAATAGGACAGTCCAAATACTGGTTCTGTCGTAGTGAAGGTTAGTATTTAGTAACATTGAATTTTCCTTCTTCTGCAAATCAACCTCATTCTGTAATTCGGCGATGTTATTTAAATCTATTTTGTTTAAGTTAGGCAGTTCTATTTTTTGGTATGGCTTTTGATATGTATGATTAATATTTATGTCTAACAAAGGGAAAATTTGAAATTGCCGGTTGGTTTTCCTATTGCCTCTTAAAACTATGTTCCTTATTTTAAGATTACAACGATACTCTAAATCTATTGCGTAAGTTCCATCCAACAGAATGTTACTTTGTGAAGATTTACATGTTTCTAATCCGACAATACTTTTGGTGGTCACCAGGATCCACTTATTATCGTCTATGTTTTGTATTTGTGTTTCCCCCAGGGTAACAGTTATTGATTTACATCGTGTGGCGTTGTGTTCGTAACGCAGGAGTTGTACTTCGCATGGGGAAAAATCGTGGAAGTTATCTATATGTATTTGAGGGCATAGATATTCATTAGGGGATACGTACCGACAGGGTTCGTTCGCGTATCCGAATGTTTGGTCGTTTATCAGTAGATATTCGGATCGGGGTATTATGACTTTGTATACTTCGCCATGTCTTACGGGCAAGGGAAGTAATCGGAATAAATCATAACTAACTTTTTCTACTAATGGAATTTCGATGATGAACGTGATCGAGTTATCTTTGGCGAAACTTTTTATTTCCAAAGTGTTTTCGATAGTTAATAGATTTTCAATGTTGGGCTCGAATGGTAGTTTTCCTAGGGGAATTTGCTCTTTCATTGACTGTAGTTCTGTTAGGAATTCACTTGGGTCGATTATGGTGTTATGGAAGGTGTTTAATTTAGCAAAGGTAATTGCCTCTTCGATATTTGAAAGTATATCGTAAATATTCTGGTAAAAGACGGTAATTTGGGTGATAATCATTTGGATACGATAGAACTCAAAAAGGTTTGTTTCCTTGACCTCGATTTGATTGACGACATCTATTATTTGTCTAATACGTGACTCCAATATAATTTGGTTATGGGATACATTTCTTATTGTTTCTCTGAAATTGATTATTGATTTAGAAAAAAGAGTAATTTGCTTGTCAATGGCGGATTTTAAATCGTTTTGGTTTTGTTTAAGGATTTCCATGTTTTGGTCGATACGTTTTGCGTCATCTTGGTCTAGGTTCCCCGTTATTGTTTTTATGATTGATCCTAAGGCGTTTATAAGAGCTCGTTTCGTTCTTAATTTGTTCGGGAAGATTTGATTTATCTGACGGATGATTTTGTGTTTTAAGCTAGTAGTCACAACAAGGGAATTGTGGTATTCGAGTTTATAGTCAGTGAAGTTATTTAGGGTTTTGACGAGTAAATCGAATTGGGTATTAATTTTTGCGAATTCCTGTAATAGTTCGGTCATGTCGTACGTTTGGATAAAGTGCCAGTGGTCAATAGTCTTCTGGGCTTTGCCTAACTTGTAGGGTAGTACACCGGGGTTGGATTTTAAGTTGATGTACTGGGATTTTCCATGCGCGAGGGGCCATCTGTAAAGAGGGGTTTCTTTAGTTCCTTGATATGTGCTATTTCAATTTTGTAGGGGCTTCGCGTGCTTTGGATTTTTACCTTATTATGTTCTAATTTTTCTATGATTATAAACGGTCCGCTGAATCTTGGGTTCTTTTTGTTTCGAGAGTTTAAATTTCGGTAGACCTTTTGGTTGACCTTAAAATCGGGGGATTCGTTTCCTTTGTGATTCCTTTTGGCAATAACTTTCTCCTTATTACTTTCCATCTTCTTCACGACATCTTCGCATAATGCATCGACTTTGGCTTTATGAGAGGAGACGTAGTCTGAGTAAAATGTTGTTGATATGAGGTCAAAAGGGTCTCTTGTATTTGTGTGTCCCAGGATGAGTTCGTGGGGTGTGAAATTTGTTACGCTACTTTTAGTGCTGTTGTATGCGATTATGGCATATGGAATCAGTTCAGTAATCGGTTTTGTGTCGTCCTTTTGTTTTAGGATTCTGAGGTGTTCAATCAATGTAGAGTGGAAGCGTTCCACTGGTGCGTTAGATTCGTGGTGTCTAGGGGTCGTGAGGTGAATGTTAATTTTTTGGGTTTTCAACAATTCCTTCAATAGTTCGTTGTTAAATTCTTTGCCATTATCACAAGTGACTGTCTCAGGGCATCCGAAGAATGAGAAGAAGTTGACGAGTTTATCGCACACCGATTTCGCGTTTTTGTCATACGGATATGCTTGTCCAAATTTGGAAAATTTATCGAAGATTGTTAGGAAATTTTGTGCTTCGAATGTAAAGGTGTCGATATGTATCATCTGAAAGGGTTTGCTAGGTGTTTCTGTTCTTGTAAGAGGAATGTAAGATTTGAAACGGCAGTATTTTGACGTTTGGCAAATGGTGCAATCATTGATATATTTTGTCACGTCTTCTTTTAGCTTGGGCCAGTAATAAAGGGCTTTAAGGCGTTGGTACGTTTCGTTGATGCCTCTGTGGTTCTGCTTGCCTTCGTGTTGGTGGGTGATGAGCATGATTTTTTCTTCCGGGTCTGCGATGTTGTGTAGCAGTTTGGTGCATATTCTTATTTGTAGATTTTGAAAATATTTTAGGCATACATCTATAAATGGGGACATTAAGTCTTTGTCGACGAAGTATACGTAACAGGGCTTTTTGCAAGTGAGATATTCTTGAATAAATTGTTTAATAGTGTCTGGGTTATTTGATACGTCTACGTGACTTATTACGTGATTCTCATAGCGTTCTTTGTTAAATTTTATCTGCACGTGTGGAGATTTCTTTATCAGGAATTGCAGGTGCTTGTTGTTTATAATTTCGTCTAGAATGCTGAGTCCTGGATTCTCGCGGTCAGCGTCTTGGCTGTGTACTGTTTCATCGGCGGTTGCTGCGTCAGGCGGACGTAGTTGAATATCGGAGATGATATTTATTTTCTGCTGGCTAGTCCCGGGTCTGTTATCAAAGTTGGTTTCTTCGAAGTTGGTGTTTCCTGCGACTGTTTCTAAGTAGTCTTTGATGTCGTCGTCAGAGTTACCAGGGTTATTCAAAATTGACTCGTTCTCGTAAATATTCAGTTGTATCCTGGACAGGGCATCTGCGTTAGTGTTCTGGCGTCCCTTCTTGTATATTATCTGGTAATCGAACTCTTCTAGTCTCAATCGCCATCTCACCAATTTTGAGTTAGGTTCCTTCAGGTTAAAAAGCCATACTAGGGGCCTATGGTCTGTGTAAATGTAAAACTTGCGGCCAAATAAGTAGGGGCGGAAATATTTACATGCCCAAACTATTGCTAGTAATTCTTTCTCGATTGTCGAATATTTGGTTTCCGAATCATTTAGGGTCCTAGATGCATAGGCTATGGGTCGATCATTAGGTATTGGACCTTGCGATAAAACAGCTCCGATTGCATAGTTACTCGCATCCGTGGTCAATAGAAAGGGTTTCGAGAAGTCGGGATATTGTAAGACGGGGAAATTTATTAGAATTTGTTTGCAGTGGTTAAAAGAATTAACGAATTCAGGATTATGTATTATCTTAACATTTTTCTTGAGGCAGTTGGTCAGTGGCTTTGTAATTTTAGCAAAATCTTTAATAAAGCGTCTATAGTATCCGACTAATCCTAGGAATGACTTTATCTCTCGGGTAGTTTTGGGAATAGGAAAGTTTTTCACTGCATTGATCTTGTCGGGATTCGGCTTTACTCCGTCTCGACTCACAACGTGTCCTAAGTACTGTACCTCTTTCCTTAGAAACTCGGACTTGTCAAGTTGGATTTTAAACTTTGAGTCTCTCAGTCGTTTAAAAACGTTTCTTAGATTTTCGATATGTTCTTGCAGGCTTGTACTAAAGATGATCACATCGTCTAAGTAGACTAGACATGTTTCATTTTGTAGTCCTCGTAGGATGTTGTTCATCACGCGTTGGAAGGTCGCCGGGGCGTTTTTGAGGCCGAAGGGCATTCGTAGAAATTCGTAATGCCCGGTGTCCGTAGTAAAAGCTGTTTTGCCAATGTCTTCATCATGCATTTGGATTTGGTGAAATCCATTTGCTAAGTCCAGTGTCGTGAAATAATGGGCTTTGCCTAGTTTGTCAAGTATTTCGTTGATATTAGGCAAAGGGAATTTATCATCTACTGTCTGTTCGTTCAGCTTTCGGTAGTCGATGACCATTCGCCACTTTTGTTTCTTAGATTGGTCTAGTTTTTTTGGCACGATCCAAATAGGCGATGACCATGGTGAATTTGAATCTCGGATGATATTTTGATGTAATAATTCGGAAACTTGCTTTTTTACCTCGGCACGATGTACTTCGGGGTACCTATACGTCTTAGTAAAAATGGGAGTTTCGTCTTTGACCTTTATCCTGTGTTTTATTGAATTAGTAAAAGTTAACGGGATGTTTTCGCAATGGAAAATATCACGGAATTCGTAGCATAGTTTGGAGATCTGTTCCCTTTCTTCGGAATTGCAGTGGTCAAGTCTAATTTTTCTTAGGTTATCCTTGAGCAATTGGTCAGTGGTTTGTCCGGCAGAATTTTGAGTTAAGGGGTGATCTATGAAGTTTAATTCGTTCGTGTTTATTGGTTCTATGTTGAACGTTTCGAGAAGTTGCAGGTTTATCGGATTTTCTCTAGGGTTTAAGGCGGTAGTCAGGGCTGTATTGTTTTGAACTCGTACTAGGCATTCTGGAATTTCGAGGTGTCCTAGTTTTTGATAAGGGATTATGCCGTATCCGTTGGACATTTTGACTGGAATTCTGATTTGCTGGATACTCCTAGGGCTTATTACGTAATTGAAATCGTGGTAATTAATATCTCGGGGTTGAGGGGTTTTCGCATCGTGGTAAACAGGTAGTGTTGTTCCGGGTAAGTTTAAAGTATTCGCTTTGAAATCGATTTTGGCGTCTAATTGTTTCATAAGATCAAGTCCTATGAGTCCTTCAAATTTTGGGGAGAAATCGAAAAGGAAAAATTTATGTGAACCTGGTGTTTGTAACGTGGGGAATATTGGTAGTGTGATAGTTTCGTTATGAAAAGAAGTTGCGTGGGCGGTCTGAACTTGAAAGAGTTCTTCCTGAATTAAATGGGGAAATTTCTGATAAGCAATTTGGGGTTTTAGGAAGCTTCTAGTGCTACCAGTGTCTAACAAGAATTTAGATTTGAGTTCGGGTATCAGGATGTATGGTAATTGGGTGTCATGGTTGTTTAAGAATATTACGTCGTGTTTGTGCTCTGACCGGTTAAAGGAAAATTTAGGTTTTCCTCTTGGGTATCTTTTTCAATATCGGGTTGCTGATAATCGATGTCATGATACAGATGATTCTGGTCAAATGGTGCATTAAAATGATCCTCAACGAGATTTAAGTCGTAGGGGTTCTCGGGAGGTTCCTCGATAGGTACGTCAATGTGATCGGGGTGTTCAGGTGTTTGAGGGAATACTTCCTGATTGTACAGTTCTTGGCTTATAAAATTCTTTTTGTTGCCGTTAATCAAGGTGTTACCAGAACTGGTGTCCATGGGTTCAAATTTACGACTGATGTTAGATCTTTGGGACGCTTGTCCAAAGGGTTTAGGGGCAAATCCATTAGGTCGAAAAGCATTGGACTGGTTACTGAAAGGGCCGTTTGCTTTTGGCAAATAGCTTGGGAAACTAGAATTTGAGAACTGTGGTTTTGGGAAGTTGTTTTGTTGTGGGAAGCTCGGGAATGTTCGAGATGAATTGAAGTTGTTTGCCCATTGCGTTGGGGGTGCATTTGAAGTTTGAGGGTTACGGCTGAAATGGCTTGGGAAACTGGGTCTATTCATGGGCGTGGAACTAGAATTGTGAAATCTATTGGGTGGTTTTTGACTTTGCCCGAAATTTTGTGTAGTTTTGAAGCGAATAAAATTTTCCTCTTCTTTCACAAATGACATGGCTTGTTCCAAACTCGATGGGGTTTTTAATCTTACTACAAGTTGGAGGTTATACGGTAATCCATTGATGAACGTTTTTAGTGCAAATTCGTCGTAGTGATTAATCTTAATTAATTTTGTTTCATTGGTATCTGGGCCAGCGTTAAGTTTAGCAAATAGTAAACTCCTTGAATCTTGAATTCTCATGCCAAATTGCAAGGGAGATTCGGTTTTAAAAGGTTTTAAATTAATTAAGTCTTGTATTAGACAGTCTATAGATCTTTGATCCGCGAAACTGAGGGTCAAAACATCCTTTATGAGTGCCCAAGAATTTAATTCGACACGTGAAGAAATTAATTCGGCTGCTCTACTAGTCAATTTACTAAGTATCGTATCGAACAGGCAAATATTTATGGGATCATTTGGTTCTGCACGGTTAAAAAAAGCTTTTAACAGATTTTCCACAGCGGTAATAAATCTATTTAGTAAGCGAGGGTTACCGTCAAAATGTGGGATGTTATCAGACTGATATTTCAACAATTGGTAATTTACTGGGGGCATGTTGCTATTAGAATGGAGCGATATGTTATTAAATAAATCACTAAGATCAATTTCGTTTATCGGCTCAATCGTGAAGGCTCGGTTTTAGCAAAGTTAATACAATCGCTTCCTATTACTATTCTACTTAAAGTCTAATGCTAACAAAATGACAATTGATTAAACTTACAGCAAAATGAAGATTATTAGCTTCATGAAGTCTCTCGATGAGGCGATGGTCTTCGTCTTTGGGCTTCTCAGGATTGGCGATTTTTGTCCACCTGCGAAGGGTCCTACGAAGTACTGGAACTGGTCGATATGCTCTCGAACAGTGTCCAGGGCCTGTGGAGCTTGCTGTCTCGTCGTTGATTTGATCGGTGGTCCTTCGGGTTTCCTTAAGTCCTTTTGGAGTTAGATTCTTCTTTGAGCAAATTCTTGAAAGAAACCGTTCAAAATATGCCCTTTTGAACGTCTCAAAAATCCGAACGACTGCGCCAGTTATGTTTTGATCCGTTTTAAGACTCAAAAAAAACACTTTACTTTGAAATTAATTTATTTCAAACAGGACCGATAGTAAACACAACGTTCGCGATACAAGCAAAGACTCACTAAAAAGGCTACTGCGCTTAATGCTACTTCTTATTTATACTAATCGTACGGGTGACGTCATAACAGCGACGCTTGGTGTTACGGGGATGTAACTAGCGGGACTATCGCTTTTTACTCTGCCATCGCTCTAGGCCTTTTTCGTGCCTTTCTCGGTAGGTGAGTCTGGTCACCGCCCGGATCTTTGGCGTGAGTCACCCCGCCGACAGGGGGTTCTTCTGCCCTCTTCTGTCCTTCTGGACGCTTCTTTCTTCGTCGGCTGTCTCCCTCGTTGGTTGCTGGTTCGCAATGATGAGTCTGAAGTACCAGAAAGGCTATCTGAACTTCTTCCTTCCATCATTGCGGGTTTGCCTTTTTGGCTCTTTTTCTGTTTTTCTTTCAAGTCTTTCTACTTGTTTGGTCCTGTGTGGGTTGGTTCCCTTCATCATCCGTTGTCCAGCAACTGATGTCTTGGTCTCTTGTGTGGTATGGCATCTTCCAGACTGTAGTCGGTTGCCCTCCTGATCAGCTCATTTGGATGTGTTTCCGTTGCTTGGAACGTCTTGATTGCATGGTCCTTGATGACGTCCGTCATTGTTCTGTAATTCAGATCTCTCTCTATTGTATCATTGCTAACGAACCAAGGCGCACCTAGAGCCGTCCTCAGAGCAATGTTTTCCACTGCCTGAAGACTTTTCAGATGCGTCCTGGCTGCATAACCCCATGCTGTTGATGCATACGTTAGCTGTGGTTGTATAACTGTTTTGATGAGCGTGATCTTGTTCCTAAGAGGCAGCTTGGAGTTCCTTCTTAGCATCGGGTACAGTTTTGCTCTGGTCATTTTTGCTTTCTTCCTTGTCTTCGCTATGTGCTGCTGCCACGTAAGGCTTTTTTCCATATCCACGCCCAGGTACGTGACCTTGTTGCTCCACGGTATCTGTTCATTTTTGATCACCAGTTGGTTTTCGGTCCTGATTTTTCTTCTCCGTTTGAAGACGATGGCCTGTGTCTTCTCCGGGTTTATGTCTATTTTCCATTTCGAAAACCATTTCTCCAGATCTGTGATCTCCTGTTGCAGATACCTGACCAGAATTGTCCCGTTCCAGGATCTAGCCAGTATTGCCGTATCGTCGGCGTATAGTGCCAGTTGTGTTTGTTCTGTCCTAGGTGGGTCTGACACGTAGATATTGTACAGGAACGGGGATAGTACCGCTCCTTGAGGTACTCCCGCTTCTATTGCCCTGTACGTCGAATGATGTCGATCCAGTTTGGTACGGAATGTCCTGTTTCGGAGAAAGGTTCCGACGAGTTTGACCAGCGAGATTTTGAATCCCGCGTCTATCATCTTTACCAATAGGCCGTTGTGCCAAACTCTATCGAATGCCTTTGCTATGTCCAACAGTACTGCTCCTGCAGCCTGTTTCCTGTTGAAGCTCTCCGTGATGTATTCTGTCATTCTCAGCACCTGAAGTTCTGTGGAATGCTGCTTTCTGAACCCAAACTGTTCGTCGGGGATTGTTTTTAAGCCTTCCTCGCATTCTCTTAGCCTCTTCAAAATGACTCTTTCCACGACTTTTCCCATGTGTGGCAGGAGACTTATCGGTCTGTAGTTCTGTGGAAGGAGGTGATTTTTTCCTGGTTTGGGCAGCAGGATGATATCGGCCTTCTTCCAGTTCTCCGGGAAGTGCCGTAGCCTCAGGACCGCATTGGCGATGTTCACCAATGCGGCTACCCCTCGTACTGGCAACTTCTTAAGAATCTGGTTTCCGATCTGATCGCATCCGGGTGCTTTTCTTACTTTCAGGTGCCGTATTATCTCCTTTATTTCGTTTGGCGTTACGTGTCTTATGATTTCCTGGTCCTCCGTGTTTTCAATTTGTCTGACGCGTCTGTCGACTTCTTCTTCCCAGTCTTCGGCGTCTTCATCCTCAATTTCGTTTTCTCGAAATTGTTTTTCCAAGCTGTCAGCAAAGGCCTCTGCTTTATCATGTGTAGTGTACACGATTCCCCGTTCTCCTTGGATGGGAGGAATCGGTTTCCTCTTTGATTTCATCGCTTTGAGCGTTTTCCACATGCTCCTGTCCTGTGGGTTAAGGGATTCCAGGTGCTCCTGCCACTGTTTTTCCCTGACTTCCTGTAGCGCCGCTTTAATCCTTCTATTCAGTTGATTCAGAGCATTTTTGTCGGCCGGGGCATTTGTCCTAAATGCCTTTTTCTTTGCTCGTCTCCTTTGCTGAATCAGCTGTTTGGTTTCCTCCGGAATTTTGTCCAAGTAATCTCTTATCCTCCGTTTCTTGGTGATTTTCGAGCTCGCGTTTAATGCTGTTCGTATGTCCCTCTCCAGAGTTGAAACGGCCTCTTCGATTTCAACTACATTTTCAATTCTGTTAATGACAGATATTTCTCTTTGTAATGTTGTTTTGAACAGGCCCCAATTTGTCCTTTTGAGCTCGATCGTGTCGTCTACGGGTGGTCCGTTTCCCAATAAAACTCGGATTGGATTGTGATCGGAGGATCCTTCCTGTAGAACTTCCATTTCTACTCCCATGGCTAGATCCCTAACTAGCATGATGTCCAAGACGTCGTTCGTTCCCACAGTTGCCATATGTGTAGGCTCTTCCGTTGCCTTTACACGCACGTCTTCTCTCTTTTCTAGAAAGTATTCTAGTTGCCTACCGTTTCTATTTCTGATTCTGCTATGCCAGTCTGGAGACTTCGCATTAAAATCCCCGATGGCTATGTGTTGTCCTCTTTGTTTCTTGAAGAGAACTTTATCCAGGTCGTTTTGCAAGAGCCCTAGGTTCGGTGGATGATAGCAGGAAGCAATTCTTAGTCTGCTCCTGGCAGTAATAACCTCCACTGCTATAGCTTCAGTTCTTTCCGTTTCTATTGGCGGCAACTGGACGTGCTGAATGTTGGTCTTGACGAGAAGTGCTGTTCCTCCGTGTGCCACTTCTCCTTGATTTTCTTTGTCCTTCCTATATGTTTGGTATCCTGGGATCCTGAAGTCTTCCATAGGTCGTAGCCTCGTCTCCTGGATGGCTACTATATCGGGGTTTTGACGTTGTAACAGCTCCTGCAGCTCTGATTTACGCCCCTTAATACCATTGATGTTCCATGATATTATCTGCAGTGCTGAAGGTTTTGGATGTGCTTCCATTAACCTTGTATTTTTGGAAGATTGGCGAAGAATGCACTCATTGCTGAGTACATCATCTGCATCTGTTTTAGGGCCTGCTGAAAGTCAACAGGCTCTTCGTTTTTGGGGGCATTTTTCGCTGTTTTTGCCGCTGCAGCGTAGCTAGTTCCTGGCTTGAACGGTGGTGGAATTGGGGCTTCCTTCATTGCCGTTTTCTTTTCTGTCTTCCTTGGAGTTTCCTTGGTAGGTTTGGTTGGTTGAGGGACTTTTTTACATCCCCTGTAGCTGGCAGGGTGGGGTCCTCCACAATTTACGCACTTGGCTGGTACGTTCTTGGCTTTCTTGCAGTCCCCTGTATGGTGGTCTTCTCCGCACTTTACGCATTTTGGTGCAACCGTGCAGAATCGCTGAGAGTGTCCAAATTGCTGGCAACGGTGACATTGCGCCGGTCCAGGTTGTTGCCTTTGAGCCTCTACTCTCACGCTGAGATCGCAGCATCTATTTATGGCGAAAATTTTTTGTTTGTCTTCAGGGTTGACTTGGACAAGCATCAGGGGCAAAATCCTCTTGTCTACTCTGCTCTTCATCCTCTGTACTGAGCATGTTTGGATTCCTTGCTCTAGCAGATCTCGCTTTACTTCTTCCTCCGTTACGTTTTGCGGAAGAAGTCCTAGCACTGCCCGGATTTTCTTTTCCTCTGGCAGGCTGTAAGTGTGGAATTCCTTACGGTCTTCTTTAAGGAGCCTGGTTATTGCTCGATAATCCTCTGCAGAGTTTGGGGTTATTGCCACTCCCTTTCCTGTCATCTTTGCCTTATTGTAGACAATCCTTCTTGACCGTAGTCTGTTGCTGACGGCGGTCCAGTCCTCTGCATTTCTCAATACAATGGGGGGGATTCTCTTGTCCCATTGCCTTTCTTCCGTTTTGTCTTTCTGTTGTTGTTCCGTCTGTTGAGTAGGTCTTCTTTGCGCTTCTTCCCTTTTGCGCTCGTTTTCCTTCTTTTGTTCCTCCCATTGCTCTCTTTGGATCCGCTTCAGATCCAGTTCCCTCATTTCCTCGTCTGAATTTTCATTATCATCCAGCTCCGCTTCCGAATCTGACGTTTCGACTATCATCTTCTTCTTTTTCCTCTTAAGTTCCTCTCCATCTCTACTTTCCATCTTTTCCAATCGCTCTTCTAAGCGTTTCAGCACCTCGAGAAGTTTCAGGTTTGTATTTTTAAGCTCTTCAATTTCCTTCGCTTTCTGAAGATTATCTTCGCAGAGACGTCTATTTACCTCGAATAGAGTCTCTGGGGTGCGGCGGTATTTCTCAACCGTCCGCGCACCAGTCGAATTCGTCGGTCCTTCCTGACCTAGTTCAGCCATTGCGAAGCTAAACTTGGCCCTAGTCAAAGGCCTATTATAGGAAAGCTTGTTCCTTCTTCGTAATAATCTGAAATTTTAAAGTATTAGCACCAAAAAGGAAAATAAATACCTTAAAAGGCACTCTGTGTTGAGAAACACAAAAATGCACTGTCGTCACTCCTATTGGTCCAGTCTCTCAATCAACACAAGCATAGATATCGGCCTAGCCTGCAAAAGCGTAGGCCCAGACGCTCGGCGCGCTAAAAGCGGCAATCAGTGCAGCGGTCGCGTACAAGGACGCTCGCCGACTTAATTGCTTCTTTCAACACTAAACACAAGCCGTCTGACCTCGATTTGTCGCTAACGGTTTTCTTTGTCGGTACGTCGTTATCGCCGCGGAGCTGTACAGACACATCTGATCACTTCCACGTCCGAAATCGAACTGATCCATTTGGTTCTGTTTCCATCCAAAATAGACAGATTTGGCCGAAATAAGCCAAATCGGTCGATTTGAGCAAATTCAGAGATGAAACGATCGTTTCTGACCGATTTCGCTCGTTTCTGCCTGTTTTAGTCATTTTGGCACGTTTTCATCAATTTGGTGCAATTTGAATCCAAAATAGACAGATTTGGCCGAAATAAGCCAAATCGGTCGATTTGAGCAAATTCAGATATGAAACGATCGTTTCTGACCGATTTCGCTCGTTTCTGAATGTTTTAGTCATTTTGGCACGTTTTCATCAATTTGGTGCAATTTGAATCCAAAATAGACAGATTTGGCCGAAATAAGCCAAATCGGTCGATTTGAGCAAATTCAGATATGAAACGATCGTTTCTGACCGATTTCGCTCGTTTCTGCCTGTTTTAGTCATTTTGGCACGTTTTCATTCATTTGGTTCTGTTTCCATCCAAAATAGACAGATTTGGCCGAAATAAGCCAAATCGGTCGATTTGAGCAAATTCCTTGATGAAACGATCGTTTCTGAACGATTTCGCTCGTTTCTGCCTGTTTTAGTCATTTTGGCACGTTTTCATCCATTTGGTTCTGTTTCCATCCAAAATAGACAGATTTGGCCGAAATAAGCCAAATCGGTCGATTTGAGCAAATTCAGAGATGAAACGATCGTTTCTGACCGATTTCGCTCGTTTCTGCCTGTTTTAGTCATTTTGGCACGTTTTCATCCATTTGGTTCTGTTTCCATCCAAAATAGACAGATTTGGCCGAAATAAGCCAAATCGGCCGATTTGAGCAAATTCCTTGATGAAACGATCGTTTCTGACCGATTTCGCTCGTTTCTGCCTGTTTTAGTCATTTTGGCACGTTTTCATCAATTTGGTGCAATTTGAATCCAAAATAGACAGATTTGGCCGAAATAAGCCAAATCGGTCGATTTTGCAAATTCAGAGATGAAACGATCGTTTCTGACCGATTTCGCTCGTTTCTGCCTGTTTTAGTCATTTTGGCACGTTTTCATCCATTTGGTTCTGTTTCCATCCAAAATAGACAGATTTGGCCGAAATAAGCCAAATCGGTCGATTTGAGCAAATTTAGAGATGAAACGATCGTTTCTGACCGATTTCGCTCGTTTCTGCCTGTTTTAGTCATTTTGGCACGTTTTCATCAATTTGGTGCAATTTGAATCCAAAATAGACAGATTTGGCCGAAATAAGCCAAATCGGCCGATTTGAGCAAATTCCTTGATGAAACGATCGTTTCTGAACGATTTCGCTCGTTTCTGCCTGTTTTAGTCATTTTGGCACGTTTTCATCCATTTGGTTCTGTTTCCATCCAAAATAAACAGATTTGGCCGAAATAAGCCAAATCGGTCGATTTGAGCAAATTCAGAGATGAAACGATCGTTTCTGACCGATTTCGCTCGTTTCTGCCTGTTTTAGTCATTTTGGCACGTTTTCATCAATTTAGTGCAATTTCAAGCCATAATATACAGATTTGGCCGAAATAAGCCAAATCGGCCGATTTGAACAAATTCCTTGATGAAACGATCGTTTCTGACCGATTTCGCTCGTTTCTGCCTGTTTTAGTCATTTTGGCACGTTTTCATCCATTTGGTTCTGTTTCCATCCAAAATAGACAGATTTGGCCGAAATAAGCCAAATCGGTCGATTTGAGCAAATTCAGAGATGAAACGATCGTTTCTGACCGATTTCGCTCGTTTCTGCCTGTTTTAGTCATTTTGGCACGTTTTCATCCATTTGGTTCTGTTTCCATCCAAAATAGACAGATTTGGCCGAAATAAGCCAAATCGGTCGATTTGAGCAAATTCAGAGATGAAACGATCGTTTCTGACCGATTTCGCTCGTTTCTGCCTGTTTTAGTCATTTTGGCACGTTTTCATCAATTTAGTGCAATTTCAAGCCATAATATACAGATTTGGCCGAAATAAGCCAAATCGGCCGATTTGAACAAATTCCTTGATGAAACGATCGTTTCTGACCGATTTCGCTCGTTTCTGCCTGTTTTAGTCATTTTGGCACGTTTTCATCCATTTGGTTCTGTTTCCATCCAAAATAGACAGATTTGGCCGAAATAAGCCAAATCGGTCGATTTGAGCAAATTCAGAGATGAAACGATCGTTTCTGACCGATTTCGCTCGTTTCTGCCTGTTTTAGTCATTTTGGCACGTTTTCATCAATTTAGTGCAATTTCAAGCCATAATATACAGATTTGGCCGAAATAAGCCAAATCGGTCGATTTGAGCAAATTCAGATATGAAACGATCGTTTCTGACCGATTTCGCTCGTTTCTGCCTGTTTTAGTCATTTTGGCACGTTTTCATCAATTTGGTGCAATTTGAATCCAAAATAGACAGATTTGGCCGAAATAAGCCAAATCGGTCGATTTGAGCAAATTCAGAGATGAAACGATCGTTTCTGACCGATTTCGCTCGTTTCTGCCTGTTTTAGTCATTTTGGCACGTTTTCATCAATTTAGTGCAATTTCAAGCCATAATATACAGATTTGGCCGAAATAAGCCAAATCGGCCGATTTGAACAAATTCCTTGATGAAACGATCGTTTCTGACCGATTTCGCTCGTTTCTGCCTGTTTTAGTCATTTTGGCACGTTTTCATCAATTTGGTGCAATTTGAATCCAAAATAGACAGATTTGGCCGAAATAAGCCAAATCGGTCGATTTTGCAAATTCAGAGATGAAACGATCGTTTCTGACCGATTTCGCTCGTTTCTGCCTGTTTTAGTCATTTTGGCACGTTTTCATCCATTTGGTTCTGTTTCCATCCAAAATAGACAGATTTGGCCGAAATAAGCCAAATCGGCCGATTTGAGCAAATTCCTTGATGAAACGATCGTTTCTGATCGATTTCGCTCGTTTCTGCCTGTTTTAGTCATTTTGGCACGTTTTCATCAATTTGGTGCAATTTGAATCCAAAATAGACAGATTTGGCCGAAATAAGCCAAATCGGTCGATTTTGCAAATTCAGAGATGAAACGATCGATTCTGACCGATTTCGCTCGTTTCTGCCTGTTTTAGTCATTTTGGCACGTTTTCATCCATTTGGTTCTGTTTCCATCCAAAATAGACAGATTTGGCCGAAATAAGCCAAATCGGCCGATTTGAGCAAATTCCTTGATGAAACGATCGTTTCTGACCGATTTCGCTCGTTTCTGCCTGTTTTAGTCATTTTGGCACGTTTTCATCAATTTGGTGCAATTTGAATCCAAAATAGACAGATTTGGCCGAAATAAGCCAAATCGGTCGATTTTGCAAATTCAGAGATGAAACGATCGTTTCTGACCGATTTCGCTCGTTTCTGCCTGTTTTAGTCATTTTGGCACGTTTTCATCCATTTGGTTCTGTTTCCATCCAAAATAGACAGATTTGGCCGAAATAAGCCAAATCGGTCGATTTGAGCAAATTTAGAGATGAAACGATCGTTTCTGACCGATTTCGCTCGTTTCTGCCTGTTTTAGTCATTTTGGCACGTTTTCATCAATTTGGTGCAATTTGAATCCAAAATAGACAGATTTGGCCGAAATAAGCCAAATCGGCCGATTTGAGCAAATTCCTTGATGAAACGATCGTTTCTGAACGATTTCGCTCGTTTCTGCCTGTTTTAGTCATTTTGGCACGTTTTCATCCATTTGGTTCTGTTTCCATCCAAAATAGACAGATTTGGCCGAAATAAGCCAAATCGGTCGATTTGAGCAAATTCAGAGATGAAACGATCGTTTCTGACCGATTTCGCTCGTTTCTGCCTGTTTTAGTCATTTTGGCACGTTTTCATCAATTTAGTGCAATTTCAAGCCATAATATACAGATTTGGCCGAAATAAGCCAAATCGGCCGATTTGAACAAATTCCTTGATGAAACGATCGTTTCTGACCGATTTCGCTCGTTTCTGCCTGTTTTAGTCATTTTGGCACGTTTTCATCCATTTGGTTCTGTTTCCATCCAAAATAGACAGATTTGGCCGAAATAAGCCAAATCGGTCGATTTGAGCAAATTCAGAGATGAAACGATCGTTTCTGACCGATTTCGCTCGTTTCTGCCTGTTTTAGTCATTTTGGCACGTTTTCATCCATTTGGTTCTGTTTCCATCCAAAATAGACAGATTTGGCCGAAATAAGCCAAATCGGTCGATTTGAGCAAATTCCTTGATGAAACGATCGTTTCTGAACGATTTCGCTCGTTTCTGCCTGTTTTAGTCATTTTGGCACGTTTTCATCCATTTGGTTCTGTTTCCATCCAAAATAGACAGATTTGGCCGAAATAAGCCAAATCGGTCGATTTGAGCAAATTCAGATATGAAACGATCGTTTCTGACCGATTTCGCTCGTTTCTGCCTGTTTTAGTCATTTTGGCACGTTTTCATCAATTTGGTGCAATTTGAATCCAAAGTAGACAGATTTGGCCGAAATAAGCCAAATCGGTCGATTTGAGCAAATTCAGATATGAAACGATCGTTTCTGACCGATTTCGATCGTTTCTGACCGATTTCGCTCGTTTCTGCCTGTTTTAGTCATTTTGGCACGTTTTCATCCATTTGGTTCTGTTTCCATCCAAAATAGACAGATTTGGCCGAAATAAGCCAAATCGGTCGATTTGAGCAAATTCCTTGATGAAACGATCGTTTCTGAACGATTTCGCTCGTTTCTGCCTGTTTTAGTCATTTTGGCACGTTTTCATCCATTTGGTTCTGTTTCCATCCAAAATAGACAGATTTGGCCGAAATAAGCCAAATCGGTCGATTTGAGCAAATTCAGAGATGAAACGATCGTTTCTGACCGATTTCGCTCGTTTCTGCCTGTTTTAGTCATTTTGGCACGTTTTCATCAATTTGGTGCAATTTGAATCCAAAATAGACAGATTTGGCCGAAATAAGCCAAATCGGTCGATTTGAGCAAATTCAGATATGAAACGATCGTTTCTGACCGATTTCGCTCGTTTCTGAATGTTTTAGTCATTTTGGCACGTTTTCATCAATTTGGTGCAATTTGAATCCAAAATAGACAGATTTGGCCGAAATAAGCCAAATCGGTCGATTTGAGCAAATTCAGATATGAAACGATCGTTTCTGACCGATTTCGCTCGTTTCTGCCTGTTTTAGTCATTTTGGCACGTTTTCATCCATTTGGTTCTGTTTCCATCCAAAATAGACAGATTTGGCCGAAATAAGCCAAATCGGTCGATTTGAGCAAATTCCTTGATGAAACGATCGTTTCTGAACGATTTCGCTCGTTTCTGCCTGTTTTAGTCATTTTGGCACGTTTTCATCCATTTGGTTCTGTTTCCATCCAAAATAGACAGATTTGGCCGAAATAAGCCAAATCGGCCGATTTGAGCAAATTCCTTGATGAAACGATCGTTTCTGACCGATTTCGCTCGTTTCTGCCTGTTTTAGTCATTTTGGCACGTTTTCATCAATTTGGTGCAATTTGAATCCAAAATAGACAGATTTGGCCGAAATAAGCCAAATCGGTCGATTTTGCAAATTCAGAGATGAAACGATCGTTTCTGACCGATTTCGCTCGTTTCTGCCTGTTTTAGTCATTTTGGCACGTTTTCATCCATTTGGTTCTGTTTCCATCCAAAATAGACAGATTTGGCCGAAATAAGCCAAATCGGCCGATTTGAGCAAATTCCTTGATCGTTTCTGACCGATTTCGCTCGTTTCTGCCTGTTTTAGTCATTTTGGCACGTTTTCATCCATTTGGTTCTGTTTCCATCCAAATAGGCAGATTTGGCCGAAATAAGCCAAATCGGTCGATTTGAACAAATTCAGAGATGAAACGATCGCTTCTGACCGATTTCGCTCGTTTCTGCCTGTTTTAGTCATTTTGGCACGTTTTCATCAATTTGGTGCAATTTGAATCCAAAATAGACAGATTTGGCCGAAATAAGCCAAATCGGCCGATTTGAGCAAATTCCTTGATGAAACGATCGTTTCTGACCGATTTCGCTCGTTTCTGCCTGTTTTAGTCACTTTGGCACGTTTTCATCCATTTGGTTCTGTTTCCATCCAAAATAGACAGATTTGGCCGAAATAAGCCAAATCGGTCGATTTGAACAAATTCAGAGATGAAACGATCGCTTCTGACCGATTTCGCTCGTTTCTGCCTGTTTTAGTCATTTTGGCACGTTTTCATCAATTTGGTGCAATTTGAATCCAAAATAGACAGATTTGGCCGAAATAAGCCAAATCGGCCGATTTGAGCAAATTCCTTGATGAAACGATCGTTTCTGACCGATTTCGCTCGTTTCTGCCTGTTTTAGTCATTTTGGCACGTTTTCATCCATTTGGTTCTGTTTCCATCCAAAATAGACAGATTTGGCCGAAATAAGCCAAATCGGTCGATTTGAGCAAATTCAGAGATGAACGATCGTTTCTGACCGATTTCGCTCGTTTCTGCCTGTTTTAGTCATTTTGGCACGTTTTCATCAATTTGGTGCAATTTGAATCCAAAATAGACAGATTTGGCCGAAATAAGCCAAATCGGTCGATTTGAGCAAATTCAGATATGAAACGATCGTTTCTGACCGATTTCGCTCGTTTCTGCCTGTTTTAGTCATTTTGGCACGTTTTCATCAATTTGGTGCAATTTGAATCCAAAGTAGACAGATTTGGCCGAAATAAGCCAAATCGGTCGATTTGAGCAAATTCAGATATGAAACGATCGTTTCTGACCGATTTCGCTCGTTTCTGCCTGTTTTAGTCATTTTGGCACGTTTTCATCCATTTGGTTCTGTTTCCATCCAAAATAGACAGATTTGGCCGAAATAAGCCAAATCGGTCGATTTGAGCAAATTCCTTGATGAAACGATCGTTTCTGAACGATTTCGCTCGTTTCTGCCTGTTTTAGTCATTTTGGCACGTTTTCATCCATTTGGTTCTGTTTCCATCCAAAATAGACAGATTTGGCCGAAATAAGCCAAATCGGTCGATTTGAGCAAATTCAGAGATGAAACGATCGTTTCTGACCGATTTCGCTCGTTTCTGCCTGTTTTAGTCATTTTGGCACGTTTTCATCCATTTGGTTCTGTTTCCATCCAAAATAGACAGATTTGGCCGAAATAAGCCAAATCGGTCGATTTGAGCAAATTCCTTGATGAAACGATCGCTTCTGACCGATTTCGCTCGTTTCTGCCTGTTTTAGTCATTTTGGCACGTTTTCATCAATTTGGTGCAATTTGAATCCAAAATAGACAGATTTGGCCGAAATAAGCCAAATCGGCCGATTTGAGCAAATTCCTTGATGAAACGATCA
>NW_027098641.1:0-27005 GCF_039881205.1 Euwallacea similis | reverse complement strand
TATAAGCCAAAATCGGCCGATTTGAGCAAATTCCTTGATAGGACGATAGTTTCTGACCGATTTCGCTTGTTTCTGCCTGTTTTAGTCATTTTGGCACGTTTTCATCAATTTGGTGCAATTTGAAGCCAAAATAAACAGATTGGAACGAAATAAGCCAAATCGACCGATTTGTGCAAATTCCTTGATAAGACGATAGTTTCTGACCGATTTCGCTTGTTTCTGCCTGTTTTAGTCATTTTGGCAGGTTTTCATCAATTTGGTGCAATTTGAAGCCAAAATAGACAGATTGGAACGAAATAAGCCAAATCGACCGATTTGAGCAAATTTCTTGATAAGACGATAGTTTCTGACCGATTTCCCGTGTTTCTGCCTGTTTTAGTCATTTTGGCACGTTTTCATCAATTTGGTGCAATTTGAAGCCAAAATAAACAGATTGGAACGAAATAAGCCAAATCGACCGATTTGAGCAAATTCCTTGATGAAACGATCGTTCCTGACCAATTTCGCTTGTTTCTGCCTGTTTTAGTCATTTTGGCACGTTTTCATCAATTTGGTTCCATTTTGAGTCGAAATAGACAGATTTGGCCGAAATAAGCCAAATCGGCCGATTTGAGCAAATTCCTTGTTGAAACGATACTTTCTGAAAGATTTCGCTTGTTTCTGCCTGTTTTAGTCATTTTGGCACGTTTTCATCAATTTGGTTCCATTTTGAGTCGAAATAGACAGATTTGGCCGAAATAAGCCAAATCGGCCGATTTGAGCAAATTCCTTGTTGAAACGATAATTTCTGACCGATTTCGCTTGTTTCTGCCTGTTTTAGTCATTTTGGCACGTTTTCATCAATTTGGTTCCATTTTGTGTCGAAATAGACAGATTTGGCCGAAATGAGCCAAAATCGGCCGATTTGAGCAAATTCCTTGGTGAAACGATCGTTCCTGACCAATTTCGCTTGTTTCTGCCTGTTTTAGTCATTTTGGCACGTTTTCATTAATTTGGTGCAATTTGAAGCCAAAATAGACAGATTTGGCCGAAATAAGCCAAAACGACCGATTTGAGCAAATTCCTTGATGAAACGATCGTTCCTGACCAATTTCGCTTGTTTCTGCCTGTTTTAATCATTTTGGCACGTTTTCATCAATTTGGTTCCATTTTGAGTCAAAATAGACAGATTTGGCCGAAATAAGCCAAAATCGGCCGATTTGAGCAAATTCCTTGATAGGACGATAGTTTCTGACCGATTTCGCTTGTTTCTGCCTGTTTTAGTCATTTTGGCACGTTTTCATCAATTTGGTGCAATTTGAAGCCAAAATAAACAGATTGGAACGAAATAAGCCAAATCGACCGGTTTGTGCAAATTCCTTGATAAGACGATGGTTTCTGACCGATTTCGCTTGTTTCTGCCTGTTTTAGTCATTTTGGCACGTTTTCATCAATTTGGTGCAATTTGAAGCCAAAATAAACAGATTGGAACGAAATAAGCCAAATCGACCGATTTGTGCAAATTCCTTGATAAGACGATAGTTTCTGACCGATTTCGCTTGTTTCTGCCTGTTTTAGTCATTTTGGCACGTTTTCATCAATTTGGTTCCATTTTGAGTCAAAATAGACAGATTTGGCCGAAATGAGCCAAAATCGGCCGATTTGAGCAAATTCCTTGGTGAAACGATCGTTCCTGACCAATTTCGCTTGTTTCTGCCTGTTTTAGTTATTTTGGCACGTTTTCATTAATTTGGTGCAATTTGAAGCCAAAATAGACAGATTTGGCCGAAATAAGCCAAAACGACCGATTTGAGCAAATTCCTTGATGAAACGATCGTTCCTGACCAATTTCGCTTGTTTCTGCCTGTTTTAATCATTTTGGCACGTTTTCATCAATTTGGTTCCATTTTGAGTCAAAATAGACAGATTTGGCCGAAATAAGCCAAAATCGGCCGATTTGAGCAAATTCCTTGATAGGACGATAGTTTCTGACCGATTTCGCTTGTTTCTGCCTGTTTTAGTCATTTTGGCACGTTTTCATCAATTTGGTGCAATTTGAAGCCAAAATAAACAGATTGGAACGAAATAAGCCAAATCGACCGATTTGTGCAAATTCCTTGATAAGACGATAGTTTCTGACCGATTTCGCTTGTTTCTGCCTGTTTTAGTCATTTTGGCAGGTTTTCATCAATTTGGTGCAATTTGAAGCCAAAATAGACAGATTGGAACGAAATAAGCCAAATCGACCGATTTGAGCAAATTTCTTGATAAGACGATAGTTTCTGACCGATTTCCCGTGTTTCTGCCTGTTTTAGTCATTTTGGCACGTTTTCATCAATTTGGTGCAATTTGAAGCCAAAATAAACAGATTGGAACGAAATAAGCCAAATCGACCGATTTGAGCAAATTCCTTGATGAAACGATCGTTCCTGACCAATTTCGCTTGTTTCTGCCTGTTTTAGTCATTTTGGCACGTTTTCATCAATTTGGTTCCATTTTGAGTCGAAATAGACAGATTTGGCCGAAATAAGCCAAATCGGCCGATTTGAGCAAATTCCTTGTTGAAACGATACTTTCTGAAAGATTTCGCTTGTTTCTGCCTGTTTTAGTCATTTTGGCACGTTTTCATCAATTTGGTTCCATTTTGAGTCGAAATAGACAGATTTGGCCGAAATAAGCCAAATCGGCCGATTTGAGCAAATTCCTTGTTGAAACGATAATTTCTGACCGATTTCGCTTGTTTCTGCCTGTTTTAGTCATTTTGGCACGTTTTCATCAATTTGGTTCCATTTTGTGTCGAAATAGACAGATTTGGCCGAAATGAGCCAAAATCGGCCGATTTGAGCAAATTCCTTGGTGAAACGATCGTTCCTGACCAATTTCGCTTGTTTCTGCCTGTTTTAGTCATTTTGGCACGTTTTCATTAATTTGGTGCAATTTGAAGCCAAAATAGACAGATTTGGCCGAAATAAGCCAAAACGACCGATTTGAGCAAATTCCTTGATGAAACGATCGTTCCTGACCAATTTCGCTTGTTTCTGCCTGTTTTAATCATTTTGGCACGTTTTCATCAATTTGGTTCCATTTTGAGTCAAAATAGACAGATTTGGCCGAAATAAGCCAAAATCGGCCGATTTGAGCAAATTCCTTGATAGGACGATAGTTTCTGACCGATTTCGCTTGTTTCTGCCTGTTTTAGTCATTTTGGCACGTTTTCATCAATTTGGTGCAATTTGAAGCCAAAATAAACAGATTGGAACGAAATAAGCCAAATCGACCGGTTTGTGCAAATTCCTTGATAAGACGATGGTTTCTGACCGATTTCGCTTGTTTCTGCCTGTTTTAGTCATTTTGGCACGTTTTCATCAATTTGGTGCAATTTGAAGCCAAAATAAACAGATTGGAACGAAATAAGCCAAATCGACCGATTTGAGCAAATTCCTTGATGAAACGATCGTTCCTGACCAATTTCGCTTGTTTCTGCCTGTTTTAGTCATTTTGGAACGTTTTCATCAATTTGGTTCCATTTTGATCCAAAATAGACAGATTTAGCCGAAATAAGCCAAAATCGGCCGATTTGAGCAAATTCCTTGATAGGACGATAGTTTCTGACCGATTTCGCTTGTTTCTGCCTGTTTTAGTCATTTTGGCACGTTTTCATCAATTTGGTGCAATTTGAAGCCAAAATAAACAGATTGGAACGAAATAAGCCAAATCGACCGATTTGTGCAAATTCCTTGATAAGACGATAGTTTCTGACCGATTTCGCTTGTTTCTGCCTGTTTTAGTCATTTTGGCACGTTTTCATCAATTTGGTTCCATTTTGAGTCAAAATAGACAGATTTGGCCGAAATGAGCCAAAATCGGCCGATTTGAGCAAATTCCTTGGTGAAACGATCGTTCCTGACCAATTTCGCTTGTTTCTGCCTGTTTTAGTCATTTTGGCACGTTTTCATTAATTTGGTGCAATTTGAAGCCAAAATAGACAGATTTGGCCGAAATAAGCCAAAACGACCGATTTGAGCAAATTCCTTGATGAAACGATCGTTCCTGACCAATTTCGCTTGTTTCTGCCTGTTTTAATCATTTTGGCACGTTTTCATCAATTTGGTTCCATTTTGAGTCAAAATAGACAGATTTGGCCGAAATAAGCCAAAATCGGCCGATTTGAGCAAATTCCTTGATAGGACGATAGTTTCTGACCGATTTCGCTTGTTTCTGCCTGTTTTAGTCATTTTGGCACGTTTTCATCAATTTGGTGCAATTTGAAGCCAAAATAAACAGATTGGAACGAAATAAGCCAAATCGACCGATTTGTGCAAATTCCTTGATAAGACGATAGTTTCTGACCGATTTCGCTTGTTTCTGCCTGTTTTAGTCATTTTGGCAGGTTTTCATCAATTTGGTGCAATTTGAAGCCAAAATAGACAGATTGGAACGAAATAAGCCAAATCGACCGATTTGAGCAAATTTCTTGATAAGACGATAGTTTCTGACCGATTTCCCGTGTTTCTGCCTGTTTTAGTCATTTTGGCACGTTTTCATCAATTTGGTGCAATTTGAAGCCAAAATAAACAGATTGGAACGAAATAAGCCAAATCGACCGATTTGAGCAAATTCCTTGATGAAACGATCGTTCCTGACCAATTTCGCTTGTTTCTGCCTGTTTTAGTCATTTTGGCACGTTTTCATCAATTTGGTTCCATTTTGAGTCGAAATAGACAGATTTGGCCGAAATAAGCCAAATCGGCCGATTTGAGCAAATTCCTTGTTGAAACGATACTTTCTGAAAGATTTCGCTTGTTTCTGCCTGTTTTAGTCATTTTGGCACGTTTTCATCAATTTGGTTCCATTTTGAGTCGAAATAGACAGATTTGGCCGAAATAAGCCAAATCGGCCGATTTGAGCAAATTCCTTGTTGAAACGATAATTTCTGACCGATTTCGCTTGTTTCTGCCTGTTTTAGTCATTTTGGCACGTTTTCATCAATTTGGTTCCATTTTGAGTCAAAATAGACAGATTTGGCCGAAATAAGCCAAAATCGGCCGATTTGAGCAAATTCCTTGATAGGACGATAGTTTCTGACCGATTTCGCTTGTTTCTGCCTGTTTTAGTCATTTTGGCACGTTTTCATCAATTTGGTGCAATTTGCAGCCAAAATAGACAGATTTGGCCGAAATAAGCCAAATCGGCCGATTTGAGCAAATTCCTTGATGAAACGATCGTTCCTGACCAATTTCCCTTGTTTCTGCCTGTTTTAGTCATTTTGGCACGTTTTCATCAATTTGGTTCCATTTTGAGTCAAAATAGACAGATTTGGCCGAAATAAGCCAAATCGGCCGATTTGAGCAAATTCCTTGATGAAACGATCGTTTCTGACCGATTTCGCTTGTTTCTGCCTGTGTTAGTCATTTTGGCACGTTTTCATCACTTTGGTGCAATTTGAAGCCAAAATAGACAGATTTGGCCAAAATAAGCCAAATCGGCTGATTTGAGGAAATTCCTTGATGAAACGATCGTTCCTGACCAATTTCGTTTGTTTCTGCCTGTTTTAGTCATTTTGGCACGTTTTCATCAATTTGGTGCAATTTGAAGCCAAAATACACAGATTTGACCGAAATAAGCCAAATCGGCCGATTTGAGCAAATTCCTTGATGAAACGATCGTTCCTGACCAATTTGGCTCGTTTCTGCCTGTTTTAGTCATTTTGGCACGTTTTCATCAGTTTGGTTCCATTTTGAGTCAAAATAGACAGATTTGGCCGAAATAAGCCAAATCGGCCGATTTGAGCAAATTCCTTGATGAAACGATCGTTCCTGACCAATTTCGCTCGTTTTTGCCTGTTTTAGTCATTTTGGCACGTTTTCATCAATTTGGTTCCATTTTGAGTCGAAATAGACAGATTTGGCCGATATAAGCCAAATCGGCCGATTTGAGCAAATTCCTTGATGAAACGATAGTTTCTGACCGATTTCGCTTGTTTCTGCCTGTTTTAGTCATTTTGGCACGATTTCATTAATTTGGTTCCATTTTGAGTCGAAATAGACAGATTTGGCCGAAATGAGCCAAAACCACCGATTTGAGCAAATTCCTTGAAGAAACGATCGTTCCTGACCGATTTCGCTTGTTTCTGCCTGTTTTAGTCATTTTGGCACGTTTTCATCAATTTGGTGCAATTTGCAGCCAAAATAGACAGATTTGGCCGAAATAAGCCAAAACCACCGATTTGAGCAAGTTCCTTGATGAAACGATCGTTCCTGACCAATTTCGCTCGTTTTTGCCTGTTTTAGTCATTTTGGCACGATTTCATCAATTTGGTGCAATTTGAAGCCAAAATAGACAGATTTGGCCGAAATAAGCCAAATCGGCCGATTTGAGCAAATTCCTTGATGAAACGATCGTTTCTGACCGATTTCGCTTGTTTCTGCCTGTTTTTGTCACTTTGGCACGTTTAAATCAATTTGGTTCCATTTTGAGTCGAAATAGACAGATTTGGCCGAAATAAGCCAAATCGGCCGATTTGAGCAAATTCCCTGATGAAACGATCGTTCCTGACCAATTTCGCTTGTTTCTGCCTGTTTTAGTCATTTTGGCACGTTTTCATCAATTTGGTGCAATTTGCAGCCAAAATAGACAGATTTGGCCGAAATAAGCCAAAACCACCGATTTGAGCAAGTTCCTTGATGAAACGATCGTTCCTGACCAATTTCGCTCGTTTTTGCCTGTTTTAGTCATTTTGGCACGATTTCATCAATTTGGTGCAATTTGAAGCCAAAATAGACAGATTTGGCCGAAATAAGCCAAATCGGCCGATTTGAGCAAATTCCTTGATGAAACGATCGTTTCTGACCGATTTCGCTTGTTTCTGCCTGTTTTAGTCACTTTGGCACGTTTAAATCAATTTGGTTCCATTTTGAGTCGAAATAGACAGATTTGGCCGAAATAAGCCAAATCGGCCGATTTGAGCAAATTCCCTGATGAAACGATCGTTCCTGACCAATTTCGCTCGTTTCTGCCTGTTTTAGTCATTTTGGCACGTTTTCATCAATTTGGTGCAATTTGCAGCCAAAATAGACAGTTTTGGCCGAAATAAGCCAAAACCACCGATTTGAGCAAGTTCCTTGATGAAACGATCGTTCCTGACCGATTTCGCTTGTTTCTGCCTGTTTTAGTCATTTTGGAACGATTTCATCAATTTGGTGCAATTTGAAGCCAAAATAGACAGATTTGGCCGAAATAAGCCAAATCGGCCGATTTGAGCAAATTCCTTGATGAAACGATCGTTCCTGACCAATTTCGCTCGTTTCTGCCTGTTTTAGTCATTTTGGCACGATTTCATCAATTTGGTGCAATTTGAAGCCAAAATAGACAGATTTGGCCGAAATAAGCCAAATCGGCCGATTTGAGCAAATTCCTTGATGAAACGATCGTTTCTGACCAATTTCGCTCGTTTCTGCCTGTTTTAGTCATTTTGGCACGTTTTCATCAATTTGGTGCAATTTGAAGTCAAAATAGACAGATTTGGCCGAAATAAGCCAAATCGGCCGATTTGAGCAAATTCCTTGAAGAAACGATCGTTCCTGACCAATTTCGCTCGTTTCTGCCTGTTTTAGTCACTTTGGCACGATTTCATCAATTTGGTGCAATTTGAAGCCAAAATAGACAGATTTGGCCGAAATAAGCCAAATCGGCCGATTTGAGCAAATTCCTTGATGAAACGATCGTTTCTGACCGATTTCGCTTGTTTCTGCCTGTTTTAGTCACTTTGGCACGATTTCATCAATTTGGTGCAATTTGAAGCCAAAATAGACAGATTTGGCCGAAATAAGCCAAATCGGCCGATTTGAGCAAATTCCTTGATGAAACGATCGTTTCTGACCAATTTCGCTCGTTTCTGCCTGTTTTAGTCATTTTGGCACGTTTTCATCAATTTGGTGCAATTTGAAGCCAAAATAGACAGATTTGGCCGAAATAAGCCAAATCGGCCGATTTGAGCAAATTCCTTGATGAAACGATCGTTCCTGACCAATTTCGCTTGTTTCTGCCTGTTTTAGTCATTTTGGCACGATTTCATCAATTTGGTGCAATTTGAAGCCAAAATAGACAGATTTGGCCGAAATAAGCCAAATTGGCCGATTTGAGCAAATTCCTTGAAGAAACGATCGTTCCTGACCAATTTTGCTCGTTTCTGCCTGTTTTAGTAATTTTGGCACGTTTTCATCAATTGGTGCAATTTGAAGTCAAAATAGACAGATTTGGCCGAAATAAGCCAAATCGGCCGATTTGAGCAAATTCCTTGATGAAACGATCGTTTCTGACCGATTTCGCTTGTTTCTGCCTGTTTTAGTCATTTTGGCACGATTTCATCAATTTGGTGCAATTTGCAGCCAAAATAGACAGATTTGGCCGAAATAAGCCAAATCGGCCGATTTGAGCAAATTCCCTGATGAAACGATCGTTCCTGACCAATTTCGCTCGTTTCTGCCTGTTTTAGTCATTTTGGCACGTTTTCATCAATTTGGTGCAATTTGCAGCCAAAATAGACAGTTTTGGCCAAAATAAGCCAAAACCACCGATTTGAGCAAGTTCCTTGATGAAACGATCGTTCCTGACCGATTTCGCTTGTTTCTGCCTGTTTTAGTCATTTTGGAACGATTTCATCAATTTGGTGCAATTTGCAGCCAAAATAGACAGATTTGGCCGAAATAAGCCAAATCGGCCGATTTGAGCAAATTCCCTGATGAAACGATCGTTCCTGACCAATTTCGCTCGTTTCTGCCTGTTTTAGTCATTTTGGCACGTTTTCATCAATTTGGTGCAATTTGCAGCCAAAATAGACAGTTTTGGCCGAAATAAGCCAAAACCACCGATTTGAGCAAATTCCCTGATGAAACGATCGTTCCTGACCAATTTCGCTCGTTTCTGCCTGTTTTAGTCATTTTGGCACGTTTTCATCGGTTCGGTGCGAACAAGCGTCTAGGCAAGACGTGTGTAAGATCGCTCCGGCGGAAATCTGTCGTTTTGTACGGTAAAAGTAGTGCGAAAAAAGAATTTTTTACGTCTACGGATTGTGCATATTGTATGCTAAATTTTGAAGCTAGTGAAGTGGCGATGCGGGTGAGATTTCAGCGCGATTAAGGTGATTTTGATGTCTTAAACAAAGGATCCGGTAAGGCGTTGAAATTCTTATTGCCCAAAACGGTCATTTAGCCGAGGCCTGGGTGCCATAAATCGTCTCTCTAGGGACGCAAAGACCCTTTTGGGCAGCAACATCTGGTTGCCAAGTGTTTGTCATATTGTGTATACTTTCGTCGAATTCTCGCTTTTGGCCGCGAAAGTAATTTATAAATTTTGTTAGTACCCCCACAATGGATCCCATTGTGGAGGTTAAATTGCTGCAATGTAGTAGCGATGTTGAGAGCGCGGGGGTATGGTCCCAAAAATTAAGACCGCGAAAACGAAGATCCCCGCGAAATACTAGTGGATCTTCGTCGAGCTCCGAGGAATCCTCATCTGGGGAAAATTCGCCGCGGTGTAGCTCCGTAAAAAAAGCTCCCGCGAAAAAGGCGAAAACAAATGCCGCGATGGAGGAACTTAGGTTCCTCATAAATGCAATGTTCCTCGAAGGGAGGAATCTAATGGCCCTTATTAGAGCAAACCGGAGTACGAATCGCGAGATAAAACAATCCGCGAAAAAGGTCCAGTCGTTTACGGACAAATTGTACCGGGGGGAAAAACTCTTCCTGCAACAGGCGGAAAAATTCTGCCAACCGGAAAAATCGGTTTCGTTCGCGACGATCGGATCTCAAACGGTCAGGATAGCTAATCCCAAAACGCGGGAAATTGGCGTCCAAACGGGCGAAGAGTCGACGGTCGAAGTTTTCCCGTCAGAAATCAGTTTCCAAGCGTGGAAACAAGTTGCGGAAAAACCATGGTCTAACACGGTTTTTACAAGTACCGCGGTCGTGGTGGGAAATCCTCTGGAGGACACTCTCCCGGAGGAACCTAAGGTCGTGTTTGTCGAACACGACGATCGGGAAATGGCTGAGAGCATTCAAGCCCAGTTCAGGAGTCGTTATCCTGAAATTAAAGACCTGGAGGACTTCGACGTTCTTGAGCAGGTCGTAAAAATCAATTCTAAGAAAGTGGTGAAATCCTCAGGACAGAGGATTATCAAAGTAAATGTTCCTTCCGGAGAGAAGGAAATATTTACCAAACTGGCCAAGCTCAAATCTGAGTTTGGTCAGGAAAAACGACTTGCCCTTCATCACGTGAAGGGCTTATCCTTAACGAAGTTCCGGAAAATGGCTCAGTTCATTTTCCGCGAGGGTCCTAAAATTAGGATTTTTACGACCCGCTCAAAAACGTCGGAGGAAAAACAAACTCCTCAAATAAAAAAGAAAAATTTCGCGACGTATGCAATCGTCGTGAACAAACAAAAAGAGAACGCGGCGGAGACCATCAAGAAAATTAGCTCGTCCCTGGGCGGTAATGAAAAAAGGAATCGAATCAAAACCATTAAGTCTAATAAGGAGGGGAATCTCGTGATTACTCTCGAAAAAGACGAAAAAGCTCTTGAAACAATTGGCAGGGACATCGAAAAGTCTCTCGGGAAAGACAGCGTGCGGCTTCTCAATGAGAGGCAAGAAAAGACCGCGATCTTTATTCGCGAGTTATGTTTTGATCCGTTTTAAGACTCAAAAAAAAACACTTTACTTTGAAATTAATTTATTTCAAACAGGACCGATAGTAAACACAACGTTCGCGATACAAGCAAAGACTCACTAAAAAGGCTACTGCGCTTAATGCTACTTCTTATTTATACTAATCGTACGGGTGACGTCATAACAGCGACGCTTGGTGTTACGGGGATGTAACTCCTCCACCCTTAGATGGGCATAAAACCCGAAGTTTCTATGACCTAAATTACTATGTCATTTTCTGGACTCTCGGTCTTTTTGTATTTTAAAACAATAGGCCATAGATACTTTGCTAATAAACCTAATAAGGACAATATTATGATACCATACAATAGGACAGTCCAAATACTGGTTCTGTCGTAGTGAAGGTTAGTATTTAGTAACATTGAATTTTCCTTCTTCTGCAAATCAACCTCATTCTGTAATTCGGCGATATTATTTAAATCTATTTTGCTTAAGTTAGGCAGTTCTATTTTTTGGTATGGCTTTTGATATGTATGATTAATATTTATGTCTAACAAAGGGAAAATTTGAAATTGCCGGTTGGTTTTCCTATTGCCTCTTAAAACTATGTTCCTTATTTTAAGATTACAACGATACTCTAAATCTATTGCGTAAGTTCCATCCAACAGAATGTTACTTTGTGAAGATTTACATGTTTCTAATCCGACAATACTTTTGGTGGTCACCAGGATCCACTTATTATCGTCTATGTTTTGTATTTGTGTTTCCCCCAGGGTAACAGTTATTGATTTACATCGTGTGGCGTTGTGTTCGTAACGCAGGAGTTGTACTTCGCATGGGGAAAAATCGTGGAAGTTATCTATATGTATTTGAGGGCATAGATATTCATTAGGGGATACGTACCGACAGGGTTCGTTCGCGTATCCGAATGTTTGGTCGTTTATCAGTAGATATTCGGATCGGGGTATTATGACTTTGTATACTTCGCCATGTCTTACGGGCAAGGGAAGTAATCGGAATAAATCATAACTAACTTTTTCTACTAATGGAATTTCGATGATGAACGTGATCGAGTTATCTTTGGCGAAACTTTTTATTTCCAAAGTGTTTTCGATAGTTAATAGATTTTCAATGTTGGGCTCGAATGGTAGTTTTCCTAGGGGAATTTGCTCTTTCATTGACTGTAGTTCTGTTAGGAATTCACTTGGGTCGATTATGGTGTTATGGAAGGTGTTTAATTTAGCAAAGGTAATTGCCTCCTCGATATTTGAAAGTATATCGTAAATATTCTGGTAAAAGACGGTAATTTGGGTGATAATCATTTGGATACGATAGAACTCAAAAAGGTTTGTTTCCTTGACCTCGATCTGATTGACGACATCTATTATTTGTCTAATACGTGACTCCAATATAATTTGGTTATGGGATACATTTCTTATTGTTTCTCTGAAATTGATTATTGATTTAGAAAAAAGAGTCATTTGCTTGTCAATGGCGGATTTTAAATCGTTTTGGTTTTGTTTAAGGATTTCCATGTTTTGGTCGATACGTTTTGCGTCATCTTGGTCTAGGTTCCCCGTTATTGTTTTTATGATTGATCCTAAGGCGTTTATAAGAGCTCGTTTCGTTCTTAATTTGTTCGGGAAGATTTGATTTATCTGACGGATGATTTTGTGTTTTAAGCTAGTAGTCACAACAAGGGAATTGTGGTATTCGAGTTTATAGTCAGTGAAGTTATTTAGGGTTTTGACGAGTAAGTCGAATTGGGTATTAATTTTTGCGAATTCTTGTAATAGTTCGGTCATGTCGTACGTTTGGATAAAGTGCCAGTGGTCAATAGTCTTCTGGGCCTTGCCTAACTTGTAGGGTAGTACACCGGGGTTGGATTTTAAGTTGATGTACTGGGATTTTCCATGCGCGAGGGGCCATCTGTAAAGAGGGGTTTCTTTAGTTCCTTGATATGTGCTATTTCAATTTTGTAGGGGCTTCGCGTGCTTTGGATTTTTACCTTATTATGTTCTAATTTTTCTATGATTATAAACGGTCCGCTGAATCTTGGGTTCTTTTTGTTTCGAGAGTTTAAATTTCGGTAGACCTTTTGGTTGACCTTAAAATCGGGGGATTCGTTTCCTTTGTGATTCCTTTTGGCAATAACTTTCTCCTTATTACTTTCCATTTTCTTCACGACATCTTCGCATAATGCATCGACTTTGGCTTTATGAGAGGAGACGTAGTCTGAGTAAAACGTTGTTGATATGAGGTCAAAAGGGTCTCTTGTATTTGTGTGTCCCAGGATGAGTTCGTGGGGTGTGAAATTTGTTACGCTACTTTTAGTGCTGTTGTATGCGATTATGGCATATGGAATTAGTTCAGTAATCGGTTTTGTGTCGTCCTTTTGTTTTAGGATTCTGAGGTGTTCAATCAATGTAGAGTGGAAGCGTTCCACTGGTGCGTTAGATTCGTGGTGTCTAGGGGTCGTGAAGTGAATGTTAATTTTTTGGGTTTTCAACAATTCCTTCAATAGTTCGTTGTTAAATTCTTTGCCATTATCACAAGTGACTGTCTCAGGGCATCCGAAGAATGAGAAGAAGTTGACGAGTTTATCGCACACCGATTTCGCGTTTTTGTCATACGGATATGCTTGTCCAAATTTGGAAAATTTATCGAAGATTGTTAGGAAATTTTGTGCTTCGAATGTAAAGGTGTCGATATGTATCATCTGAAAGGGTTTGCTAGGTGTTTCTGTTCTTGTAAGAGGAATGTAAGATTTGAAACGGCAGTATTTTGACGTTTGGCAAATGGTGCAATCATTGATATATTTTGTCACGTCTTCTTTTAGCTTGGGCCAGTAATAAAGGGCTTTAAGGCGTTGGTACGTTTCGTTGATGCCTCTGTGGTTCTGCTTGCCTTCGTGTTGGTGGGTGATGAGCATGATTTTTTCTTCCGGGTCTGCGATGTTGTGTAGCAGTTTGGTGCATATTCTTATTTGTAGATTTTGAAAATATTTTAGGCATACATCTATAAATGGGGACATTAAGTCTTTGTCGACGAAGTATACGTAACAGGGCTTTTTGCAAGTGAGATATTCTTGAATAAATTGTTTAATAGTGTCTGGGTTATTTGATACGTCTACGTGACTTATTACGTGATTCTCATAGCGTTCTTTGTTAAATTTTATCTGCACGTGTGGAGATTTCTTTATCAGGAATTGCAGGTGCTTGTTGTTTATAATTTCGTCTAGAATGCTGAGTCCTGGATTCTCGCGGTCAGCGTCTTGGCTGTGTACTGTTTCATCGGCGGTTGCTGCGTCAGGCGGACGTAATTGAATATCGGAGACGATATTTATTTTCTGCTGGCTAGTCCCGGGTCTGTTATCAAGGTTGGTTTCTTCGAAGTTGGTGTTTCCTGCGACTGTTTCTAAGTAGTCTTTGATGTCGTCGTCAGAGTTACCAGGGTTATTCAAAATTGACTCGTTCTCGTAAATATTCAGTTGTATCCTGGACAGGGCATCTGCGTTAGTGTTCTGGCGTCCCTTCTTGTATATTATCTGGTAATCGAACTCTTCTAGTCTCAATCGCCATCTCACCAATTTTGAGTTAGGTTCCTTCAGGTTAAAAAGCCATACTAGGGGCCTATGGTCTGTGTAAATGTAAAACTTGCGGCCAAATAAGTAGGGGCGGAAATATTTACATGCCCAAACTATTGCTAGTAATTCTTTCTCGATTGTCGAATATTTGGTTTCCGAATCATTTAGGGTCCTAGATGCATAGGCTATGGGTCGATCATTAGGTATTGGACCTTGCGATAAAACAGCTCCGATTGCATAGTTACTCGCATCCGTGGTCAATAGAAAGGGTTTCGAGAAGTCGGGATATTGTAAGACGGGGGAATTTATTAGAATTTGTTTGCAGTGGTTAAAAGAATTAACGAATTCAGGGTTATGTATTATCTTAACATTTTTCTTGAGGCAGTTGGTCAGTGGCTTTGTAATTTTAGCAAAATCTTTAATAAAGCGTCTATAGTATCCGACTAATCCTAGGAATGACTTTATCTCTCGGGTAGTTTTGGGAATAGGAAAGTTTTTCACTGCATTGATCTTGTCGGGATTCGGCTTTACTCCGTCTCGACTCACAACGTGTCCTAAGTACTGTACCTCTTTCCTTAGAAACTCGGACTTGTCGAGTTGGATCTTAAACTTTGAGTCTCTCAGTCGTTTAAAAACGTTTCTTAGATTTTCGATATGTTCTTGCAGGCTTGTACTAAAGATGATCACATCGTCTAAGTAGACTAGACATGTTTCATTTTGTAGTCCTCGTAGGATGTTGTTCATCACGCGTTGGAAGGTCGCCGGGGCGTTTTTGAGGCCGAAGGGCATTCGTAGAAATTCGTAATGCCCGGTGTCCGTAGTAAAAGCTGTTTTGCCAATGTCTTCATCATGCATTTGGATTTGGTGAAATCCATTTGCTAAGTCCAGTGTCGTGAAATAATGGGCTTTGCCTAGTTTGTCAAGTATTTCGTTGATATTAGGCAAAGGGAATTTATCATCTACTGTCTGTTCGTTCAGCTTTCGGTAGTCGATGACCATTCGCCACTTTTGTTTCTTAGATTGGTCTAGTTTTTTTGGCACGATCCAAATAGGCGATGACCATGGTGAATTTGAATCTCGGATGATATTTTGATGTAATAATTCGGAAACTTGCTTTTTTACCTCGGCACGATGTACTTCGGGGTACCTATACGTCTTAGTAAAAATGGGAGTTTCGTCTTTGACCTTTATCCTGTGTTTTATTGAATTAGTAAAAGTTAACGGGATGTTTTCGCAATGGAAAATATCACGGAATTCGTAGCATAGTTTGGAGATCTGTTCCCTTTCTTCGGAATTGCAGTGGTCAAGTCTAATTTTCCTTAGGTTATCCTTGAGCAATTGGTCAGTGGTTTGTCTGGCAGAATTTTGAGTTAAGGGGTGATCTATGAAGTTTAATTCGTTCGTGTTTATTGGTTCTATGTTGAACGTTTCGAGAAGTTGCAGGTTTATCGGATTTTCTCTAGGGTTTAAGGCGGTAGTCAGGGCTGTATTGTTTTGAACTCGTACTAGGCATTCTGGAATTTCGAGGTGTCCTAGTTTTTGATAAGGGATTATGCCGTATCCGTTGGACATTTTGACTGGAATTCTGATTTGCTGGATACTCCTAGGGCTTATTACGTAATTGAAATCGTGGTAATTAATATCTCGGGGTTGAGGGGTTTTCGCATCGTGGTAAACAGTTAGTGTTGTTCCGGGTAAGTTTAAAGTATTCGCTTTGAAATCGATTTTGGCGTCTAATTGTTTCATAAGATCAAGTCCTATGAGTCCTTCAAATTTTGGGGAGAATTCGAAAAGGAAAAATTTATGTGAACCTGGTGTTTGTAACGTGGGGAATATTGGTAGTGTGATAGTTTCGTTATGAAAAGAAGTTGCGTGGGCGGTCTGAACTTGAAAGAGTTCTTCCTGAATTAAATGGGGAAATTTCTGATAAGCAATTTGGGGTTTTAGGAAGCTTCTAGTGCTACCAGTGTCTAGCAAGAATTTAGATTTGAGTTCGGGTATCAGGATGTATGGTAATTGGGTGTCATGGTTGTTTAAGAATATTACGTCGTGTTTGTGCTCTGACCGGTTAAAGGAAAATTTAGGTTTTCCTCTTGGGTATCTTTTCCAATATCGGGTTGCTGATAATCGATGTCATGATACAGATGATTCTGGTCAAATGGTGCATTAAAATGATCCTCAACGAGATTTAAGTCGTAGGGGTTCTCGGGAGGTTCCTCGATGGGTACGTCAATGTGATCGGGGTGTTCAGGTGTTTGAGGGAATACTTCCTGATTGTACAGTTCTTGGCTTATAAAATTCTTTTTGTTGCCGTTAATCAAGGTGTTACCAGAACTGGTGTCCATGGGTTCAAATTTACGACTGATGTTAGATCTTTGGGACGCTTGTCCAAAGGGTTTAGGGGCAAATCCATTAGGTCGAAAAGCATTGGACTGGTTACTGAAAGGGCCGTTTGCTTTTGGCAAATAGCTTGGGAAACTAGAATTTGAGAACTGTGGTTTTGGGAAGTTGTTTTGTTGTGGGAAGCTCGGGAATGTTCGAGATGAATTGAAGTTGTTTGCCCATTGCGTTGGGGGTGCATTTGAAGTTTGAGGGTTACGGCTGAAATGGCTTGGGAAACTGGGTCTATTCATGGGCGTGGAACTAGAATTGTGAAATCTATTGGGTGGTTTTTGACTTTGCCCGAAATTTTGTGTAGTTTTGAAGCGAATAAAATTTTCCTCTTCTTTCACAAATGACATGGCTTGTTCCAAACTCGATGGGGTTTTTAATCTTACTACAAGTTGGAGGTTATACGGTAATCCATTGATGAACGTTTTTAGTGCAAATTCGTCGTAGTGCTTAATCTTAATTAATTTTGTTTCGTTGGTATCTGGGCCAGCGTTAAGTTTAGCAAATAGTAAACTCCTTGAATCTTGAATTCTCATGCCAAATTGCAAGGGAGATTCGGTTTTAAAAGGTTTTAAATTAATTAAGTCTTGTATTAGACAGTCTATAGATCTTTGATCCGCGAAACTGAGGGTCAAAACATCCTTTATGAGTGCCCAAGAATTTAATTCGACACGTGAAGAAATTAATTCGGCTGCTCTACCAGTCAATTTACTAAGTATCGTATCGAACAGGCAAATATTTATGGGATCATTTGGTTCTGCACGGTTAAAAAAGCTTTTAACAGATTTTCCACAGCGGTAATAAATCTATTTAGTAAGCGAGGGTTACCGTCAAAATGTGGGATGTTATCAGACTGATATTTCAACAATTGGTAATTTACTGGGGGCATGTTGCTATTAGAATGGAGCGATATGTTATTAAATAAATCACTAAGATCAATTTCGTTTATCGGCTCAATCGTGAAGGCTCGGTTTTAGCAAAGTTAATACAATCGCTTCCTATTACTATTCTACTTAAAGTCTAATGCTAACAAAATGACAATTGATTAAACTTACAGCAAAATGAAGATTATTAGCTTCATGAAGTCTCTCGATGAGGCGATGGTCTTCGTCTTTGGGCTTCTCAGGATTGGCGATTTTTGTCCACCTGCGAAGGGTCCTACGAAGTACTGGAACTGGTCGATATGCTCTCGAACAGTGTCCAGGGCCTGTGGAGCTTGCTGTCTCGTCGTTGATTTGATCGGTGGTCCTTCGGGTTTCCTTAAGTCCTTTTGGAGTTAGATTCTTCTTTGAGCAAATTCTTGAAAGAAACCGTTCAAAATATGCCCTTTTGAACGTCTCAAAAATCCGAACGACTGCGCCAGTTATGTTTTGATCCGTTTTAAGACTCAAAAAAAAACACTTTACTTTGAAATTAATTTATTTCAAACAGGACCGATAGTAAACACAACGTTCGCGATACAAGCAAAGACTCACTAAAAAGGCTACTGCGCTTAATGCTACTTCTTATTTATACTAATCGTACGGGTGACGTCATAACAGCGACGCTTGGTGTTACGGGGATGTAACTCGCGGAATGGACGCCGCGGCCTCTAAACAGGACGTCTTCAGGGCTTTGAAAGCCGTGATCCCGGATCTCAAGGAGACCGAAGTCGCGATCGGGGAAATGCGCCCGTACGCGAAATCCGAGCAAGCTGTGACCGTGCGACTTACAGAAAAACTCGCGGAAAAGATCCTGGGGGAATCATTACGCGTGGGCCTCGTTAGGTGCAAGCTCGAACGGCACCTAAAAGTTGAACGGTGCGCGAGATGCTGGGCGTATGATCACGCGACGTCAAATTGCAACGGTCCTGATCGCAGGAAATGTTGTTTTCGGTGCGGAAAACCGGATCATCGGGGCAAGAATTGTCCCCAAAAAGAAGAGGACTGCGTCTGCGTCCTCTGCAAGGAAAAGGGGCACCGTCCGGGAAGCAATATATGCTCGAAATTCCGCGACGCTCTCAACTGCGCGAGATCGGCTAGAAGATTCGAAAAGCGCCAGGATCTCTTAAGACAACGCGAAGCGGCCGAAGAACAAAACACGACGATCACGGAAAATCGTCAATAAGCGGATTTAATTTTCACACTACCTAAATTCTCGCATAAAACAAAAAAGCGTCTCTCCTACCCTTTTTTAAGCAAACAACTCAATTTAATTACAGTTCCGTTAATCAAACAAGTAACTTCCATAAATGAAATTAAAATTCAAAACAAAAATCCTACAGATTAATGCCGACCGTTCGATTAAAGCACACGACATGGCCTTCCTGGAAGCAGCTAAGCGAAATATCGATTTAATTGTGGCCAGCGAGCCAAATAAAAAATTAATTCAAAACAATCCAAAATGGATTGGCGATAACTTAGGAAACGTAGCCATTTTGGCGAGAACCAATATTGTGAGGTTCTCAAAAGTGATTCGTGAGGACGGTTTTATTGTACTATTCGGAGAAGAATATACAATTATTGCCGGATACATTTCGCCTAACTGCACAATGGAGCGGTTCGATCAATACCTGACCGATTTGCAACAAGCGGCTGCCGGCCGACACGGTGAATTAGTCCTATTAGGTGATTTCAATGCCAAATCTCCGGATTGGGGTGCGATGGTGGAAGACGCCAGGGGCGGGGCGTTGTCCCAGTTGGCGGGGGCTCTAGAAATGGTGCCCCTCAACACGGGAGAACCCACGTTCGTTAGAAGGGAGCAACAATCGTGCATCGACGTCACGTTTGTTAGCAAAGGCCTAGTTAACCATGTTACGGATTGGCAAGTGTTTGAAAATGAGCCGTGTTCGCCGCATAAGCACATTTGCTTTGAAATTGGCAGCACATCGGTGCGGAAAACTCAACTACTCAGTTGCGTAAAGCTGGAAAAGCAGAAGTTCATTGAAGCATTCGGAAATATCCTAGTACGTCACCCAGAGGTGAATAGTGGAAAGGAAATTTCGAAACTCATGAAAGAAGCTTTTCGAGCGGCGTGCGATGTAAATCGCAACGAAGCGACGGGCAGTCCGAACCCGTACTGGTGGACAGAGCAAATCGAGCAGATGAGAAAAAACTGCATTAAAGCCAGACGACGTGCACTTCGCGCTCGCGGAAATTCGAACATTGCGGATACTGACACGGAGGCGTTGTGGCAAAGGTACAAGGACGCGAGAAAGTCCCTCCATAAGGAGATAAGTTCGCGAAAAAAGGCAAGCTGGACCGAGCTGTGCACGAAACTCGACGAGGATATCTGGGGTGACGGTTACAAAATCGTCATGAGGCAACTCAAACCTGGGAATCCTTTCGAGTTGACTGCAAAAAGAAAATTAGAAATCGCGGAGCACCTTTTCCCGAGGGGCCTCGGCTACATACCGGCGAAGATAATGCCAGTTGTTTTTACCCCCTTCTCGCAAGAAGAAGTAAGAATTGCTGTTTGCAAGTTAAAGAACGCAGCAGCCCCCGGACCCGACGGTCTTAGGGCGGAAGCGGTCAAGTATACCTTCGAAGCGTACCCGGACGTATGGCTTCGAGTACTAAATCAGATGCTGGAAAACCAGGAATTTCCGGATTCCTGGAAAGTAGCGAAGCTAATCTTGCTCCTTAAACCGAACAAGGATAGCGAACAGCTGGGATCGTACAGGCCTATTTGTCTAATCGATGCTGCAGCCAAGCTGTACGAACACCTCATCAAGAGCCGTCTTGAGGAGGAACTGGTAGCAAAACATCCGCTGTCCGAAGTACAGTTTGGCTTCAGAAAAGGAAAATCCGCGATACACGCCATGGAGCGAGTCATCGAGGTAGCCCGCGACGCCAAAAATCGGCGTCGTGGAGAACGGTGGTGTGCGTTGATCACGCTAGACGTGAAAAACGCATTCAACAGCGCCTCTTGGACGTGCATAATAAACGAACTGGCGAGAAGAAAGATCTCGAATTACTTAATAAACGTAATAAAAGACTACTTCACTAACAGAGTAGTAAAAATAGACAAAGAGACTAAGTTCAACATGGCGATGGGCATACCGCAAGGGTCGGTACTCGGCCCTCTCCTGTGGAACCTAATGTACGACCCCATCTTGGAAGCGAGCAAATCCGAAAATGCGACGCCCATTGGCTATGCGGACGACATCGCTCTTGTCGTCTGCGGCTCCGATAGGGCGGAACTAATCGACGAAGCAAATGGTGCAATAAACCGTTGCGTACAATGGCTTACGGACCATTCGCTCAAGATAGCCCCGGAAAAAACCGAAGCGGTCATTCTAAGCGGGAAAAGGTATAGGAGGGATTTATTTTTCCTAGCCAGCGGCGTCCGAATCGAGCCCAAAAAATCCATAAGATATTTGGGCGTCGAATTTGGCGAAAACTTGTACCACGCGCATCACGTGAAAGAAATCTGCAATAAGAGTCTAAAGAAATTAGGCCTAATTCAAAGGATTATGTCGACGATGGACGGTCCATCCACTCAAAAAAGGCAGCTGCTTTACGGAGTGGTACAGTCGACGCTCCTCTATGCCGCCCCGATTTGGGGGTGGATGGGGAGGATCAAAAAGTACGCACACATGATGCTGAGTGTACAAAGAAAAGCGCTCCTGAGGGTCATCTGTGCGTATCGTACTGTATCCTACGAAGCAGTGCAAGTCCTGGCGGGCATTCCCCCCCTCGACCTATTATTGGAAGAAAGGATGCAACTCAGCGCTCTTCCAAGGGTCACAGGGGAGGATAGGAAAGCCGCCAGAAAAGAAACCATTCGGAAATGGCAGGAACGCTGGACGAACCTGGAAGAAAAGGGTCAGTGGACTAAGAAATTAATCCCTGATCTTGACATCTGGGTCTCGTGTAAACACAGGCGCTTGAATTATTACCTAACTCAGGCACTGAGCGGGCACGGAAGTTTTAGAGCTTTCACGCACCGCATTGGAAAAACGGAGCCGGAATGCAGTACCTGCGGAGTCGAGGACACCGCAGAACACTGCATTTTTCGATGTTCCGTTTTCAATACTCTCAGACACGAGTTGCGAACGTGCGTGAACGCACTAACTCCGAAGAATTTAATCGAGGCAATGCTCGAATCGAAAGAAAAATGGAATAAATGCAGCCACGCCATTTCCGAAATGGTCAAAGAAAAAGAGAGGATGGAACGCGCCTCCCGTGTAGCTTAGTCCTTTGATGGTACTCGAAAAAGCATAAATCTAAAGGATAAAGAGGGAAAATATCTTCCGCCCTCTTTCAAGAATAAAACAATAGATTGAAAATAGACTTATTACAAAATTTCACCGTAAAAACATATGCAACCAAATTGATCAGATAAAAGGGTTGCATTTGCGAATTCTTTTGACATTAATCCAGGAATCGTACAATTGTTGACGATAAAAAAAAAAAAAAAAAAAAAAAGTTTTCCAAGCTATCGCGTCGGGAAAAAAAAAATCGTAAAACACCGAAACCTCCGCCATCATCGACGTTTTATCCCTCGGGAAAGTTCCGGGTCGGCGTAGGGTATGTGGAAATTTCGAGGTTTTTTAGTGGGTAGGCGCAGTAGGCGAATCCCACACTATCCAGTCGTCGAAACAACAGGCTGGATGTCTTTCGAAGATTTTTCCTCGATAAAAAAAAAAAAAAAAAAAAAAAAAAAAAAAAAAAAAAGGCACGTTTTCATCAATTTGGTGCAATTTGCAGCCAAAATAGACAGTTTTGGCCGAAATAAGCCAAAACCACCGATTTGAGCAAGTTCCTTGATGAAACGATCGTTCCTGACCAATTTCGCTTGTTTCTGCCTGTTTTAGTCATTTTGGCACGTTTTCATCAATTTGGTGCAATTTGCAGCCAAAATAGACAGATTTGGCCGAAATAAGCCAAAACGACCGATATGAGCAAATTCCTTGATGAAACGATCGTTTCTGACCAATTTCCCTTGTTTCTGCCTGTTTTAGTCATTTTGGCACGATTTCATTAATTTGGTTCCATTTTGAGTCGAAATAGACAGATTTGGCCGAAATAAGCCAAAACGACCGATTTGAGCAAATTCCTTGATGAAACGATAGTTTCAGACCGATTTCGCTTGTTTCTGCCTGTTTTAGTCACTTTGGCACGTTTTCATCAATTTGGTGCAATTTGAAGCCAAAATAGACAGATTTGGCCGAAATAAGCCAAATCGGCCGATTTGAGCAAATTCCTTGAAGAAACGATCGTTCCTGACCAATTTCGCTCGTTTCTGCCTGTTTTAGTCATTTTGGCACGATTTCATCAATTTGGTGCAATTTGAAGCCAAAATAGACAGATTTGGCCGAAATAAGCCAAATCGGCCGATTTGAGCAAATTCCTTGATGAAACGATCGTTCCTGACCAATTTCGCTCGTTTCTGCCTGTTTTAGTCATTTTGGCACGATTTCATCAATTTGGTGCAATTTGAAGTCAAAATAGACAGATTTGGCCGAAATAAGCCAAATCGGCCGATTTGAGCAAATTCCTTGATGAAACGATCGTTTCTGACCGATTTCGCTTGTTTCTGCCTGTTTTAGTCATTTTGGCACGATTTCATCAATTTGGTGCAATTTGCATTCAAAATAGACAGATTTGGCCGAAATAAGCCAAATCGGCCGATTTGAGCAAGTTCCTTGATGAAACGATCGTTCCTGACCAATTTCGCTTGCTTCTGCCTGTTTTAGTCATTTTGGCACGTTTTCATCAATTTGGTGCAATTTGCAGCCAAAATAGACAGATTTGGCCGAAATAAGCCAAATCGGCCGAATTGAGCAAATTCCTTGATGCAACGATCGTTCCTGACCGATTTCGCTCGTTTCTGCCTGTTTTAGTCACTTTGGCACGTTTAAATCAATTTGGTTCCATTTTGAGTCGAAATAGACAGATTTGGCCGAAATAAGCCAAAACGACCGATTTGAGCAAATTCCTTGATGCAACGATCGTTCCTGACCAATTTCGCTCGTTTCTGCCTGTTTTAGTCATTTTGGCACGATTTCATCAATTTGGTGCAATTTGCAGCCAAAATAGACAGATTTGGCCGAAATAAGCTAAATCGGCCGATTTGAGCAAATTCCCTGATGAAACGATCGTTCCTGACCAATTTCGCTCGTTTCTGCCTGTTTTAGTCATTTTGGCACGTTTTCATCAATTTGGTGCAATTTGCAGCCAAAATAGACAGTTTTGGCCGAAATAAGCCAAAACCACCGATTTGAGCAAGTTCCTTGATGAAACGATCGTTCCTGACCGATTTCGCTTGTTTCTGCCTGTTTTAGTCATTTTGGCACGATTTCATCAATTTGGTGCAATTTGAAGTCAAAATAGACAGATTTGGCCGAAATAAGCCAAATCGGCCGATTTGAGCAAATTCCTTGATGAAACGATCGTTTCTGACCGATTTCGCTTGTTTCTGCCTGTTTTAGTCATTTTGGCACGATTTCAACAATTTGGTGCAATTTGCAGCCAAAATAGACAGATTTGGCCGAAATAAGCCAAATCGGCCGATTTGAGCAAATTCCCTGATGAAACGATCGTTCCTGACCAATTTCGCTCGTTTCTGCCTGTTTTAGTCATTTTGGCACGTCTTCATCAATTTGGTGCAATTTGCAGCCAAAATAGACAGTTTTGGCCGAAATAAGCCAAAACCACCGATTTGAGCAAGTTCCTTGATGAAACGATCGTTCCTGACCGATTTCGCTTGTTTCTGCCTGTTTTAGTCATTTTGGAACGATTTCATCAATTTGGTGCAATTTGCAGCCAAAATAGACAGATTTGGCCGAAATAAGCCAAATCGGCCGATTTGAGCAAGTTCCTTGATGAAACGATCGTTCCTGACCAATTTCGCTTGTTTCTGCCTGTTTTAGTCATTTTGGCACGTTTTCATCAATTTGGTGCAATTTGCAGCCAAAATAGACAGATTTGGCCGAAATAAGCCAAATCGGCCGATTTGAGCAAGTTCCTTGATGAAACGATCGTTCCTGACCAATTTCGCTTGTTTCTGCCTGTTTTAGTCATTTTGGCACGATTTCATCAATTTGGTGCAATTTGAAGCCAAAATAGACAGATTTGGCCGAAATAAGCCAAATTGGCCGATTTGAGCAAATTCCTTGAAGAAACGATCGTTCCTGACCAATTTTGCTCGTTTCTGCCTGTTTTAGTCATTTTGGCACGTTTTCATCAATTGGTGCAATTTGAAGTCAAAATAGACAGATTTGGCCGAAATAAGCCAAATCGGCCGATTTGAGCAAATTCCTTGATGAAACGATCGTTTCTGACCGATTTCGCTTGTTTCTGCCTGTTTTAGTCATTTTGGCACGATTTCATCAATTTGGTGCAATTTGAAGTCAAAATAGACAGATTTGGCCGAAATAAGCCAAATCGGCCGATTTGAGCAAATTCCTTGATGAAACGATCGTTTCTGACCGATTTCACTTGTTTCTGCCTGTTTTAGTCATTTTGGCACGATTTCATCAATTTGGTGCAATTTGCAGCCAAAATAGACAGATTTGGCCGAAATAAGCCAAATCGGCCGATTTGAGCAAATTCCTTGATGAAACGATCGTTTCTGACCAATTTCCCTTGTTTCTGCATGTTTTAGTCATTTTGGCACGATTTCATTAATTTGGTTCCATTTTGAGTCGAAATAGACAGATTTGGCCGAAATAAGCCAAAACGACCGATTTGAGCAAATTCCTTGATGCAACGATCGTTCCTGACCGATTTCGCTCGTTTCTGCCTGTTTTAGTCATTTTGGCACGTTTTCATCAATTTGGTGCAATTTGAAGCCAAAATAGACAGATTTGGCCGAAATAAGCCAAATCGGCCGATTTGAGCAAATTCCTTGAAGAAACGATCGTTCCTGACCAATTTCGCTCGTTTCTGCCTGTTTTAGTCATTTTGTTACGATTTCATCAATTTGGTGCAATTTGAAGCCAAAATAGACAGATTTGGCCGAAATAAGCCAAATCGGCCGATTTGAGCAAATTCCTTGATGCAACGATCGTTCCTGACCGATTTCGCTCGTTTCTGCCTGTTTTAGTCATTTTGGCACGATTTCATCAATTTGGTGCAATTTGAAGCCAAAATAGACAGATTTGGCCGAAATAAGCCAAATCGGCCGATTTGAGCAAATTCCTTGAAGAAACGATCGTTCCTGACCAATTTCGCTTGTGTCTGCCTGTTTTAGTCACTTTGGCACGTTTTCATCAATTTGGTGCAATTTGAAGCCAAAATAGACAGATTTGCCCGAAATAAGCCAAATCGGCCGATTTGAGCAAATTCCTTGAAGAAACGATCGTTCCTGACCAATTTCGCTCGTTTCTGCCTGTTTTAGTCATTTTGGTACGATTTCATCAATTTGGTGCAATTTGAAGCCAAAATAGACAGATTTGGCCGAAATAAGCCAAATCGGCCGATTTGAGCAAATTCCTTGATGAAACGATCGTTTCTGACCGATTTCACTTGTTTCTGCCTGTTTTAGTCATTTTGGCACGATTTCATCAATTTGGTGCAATTTGCAGCCAAAATAGACAGATTTGGCCGAAATAAGCCAAATCGGCCGATTTGAGCAAATTCCTTGATGAAACGATCGTTCCTGACCGATTTCGCTTGTTTCTGCCTGTTTTAGTCATTTTGGCACGATTTCATCAATTTGGTGCAATTTGAAGCCAAAATAGACAGATTTGGCCGAAATAAGCCAAATCGGCCGATTTGAGCAAATTCCTTGATGAAACGATCGTTTCTGACCGATTTCGCTTGTTTCTGCCTGTTTTAGTCATTTTGGCACGATTTCATCAATTTGGTGCAATTTGAAGTCAAAATAGACAGATTTGGCCGAAATAAGCCAAATCGGCCGATTTGAGCAAATTCCTTGATGAAACGATCGTTTCTGACCGATTTCACTTGTTTCTGCCTGTTTTAGTCATTTTGGCACGATTTCATCAATTTGGTGCAATTTGCAGCCAAAATAGACAGATTTGGCCGAAATAAGCCAAATCGGCCGATTTGAGCAAATTCCTTGATGAAACGATCGTTTCTGACCAATTTCCCTTGTTTCTGCCTGTTTTAGTCATTTTGGCACGATTTCATTAATTTGGTTCCATTTTGAGTCGAAATAGACAGATTTGGCCGAAATAAGCCAAAACGACCGATTTGAGCAAATTCCTTGATGCAACGATCGTTCCTGACCGATTTCGCTCGTTTCTGCCTGTTTTAGTCATTTTGGCACGTTTTCATCAATTTGGTGCAATTTGAAGCCAAAATAGACAGATTTGGCCGAAATAAGCCAAATCGGCCGATTTGAGCAAATTCCTTGAAGAAACGATCGTTCCTGACCAATTTCGCTCGTTTCTGCCTGTTTTAGTCATTTTGTTACGATTTCATCAATTTGGTGCA
>NW_027098640.1:0-28529 GCF_039881205.1 Euwallacea similis | reverse complement strand
TAAATCGGCCGATTTGAGCAAATTCCTTGATGAAACGATCGTTTCTCACCGATTTCGCTCGTTTCTGCCTGTTTTAGTCATTTTGGCACGTTTTCATCAATTTGGTGCAATTTGAATCCAAAATAGACAGATTTGGCCGAAATAAGCCAAATCGGCCGATTTGAGCAAATTCCTTGATGAAACGATCGTTTCTGACCGATTTCGCTGGTTTCTACCTGTTTTAGTCATTTTGGCACGTTTTCATCCATTTGGTTCTGTTTCCATCTAAAATAGACAGATTTGGCCGAAATAAGCCAAATCGGCCGATTTGAGCAAATTCCTGGATGAAACGATCGTTTCTGACCGATTTCGCTCGTTTCTGCCTGTTTTAGTCATTTTGGCACGTTTTCATCCATTTGGTTCTGTTTCCATCCAAAATAGACAGATTTGGCCGAAATAAGCCAAATCGGCCGATTTGAGCAAATTCCTTGATGAAACGATCGTTTCTCACCGATTTCGCTCGTTTCTGCCTGTTTTAGTCATTTTGGCACGTTTTCATCCATTTGGTGCAATTTGAATCCAAAATAGACAGATTTGGCCGAAATAAGCCAAATCGGCCGATTTGAGCAAATTCCTTGATGAAACGATCGTTTCTGAACGATTTAGTTCGTTTCTGCCTGTTTTAGTCATTTTGGCACGTTTTCATCCATTTGGTTATGTTTCCATCCAAAATAGACAGATTTGGCCGAAATAAGCCAAATCGGCCGATTTGAGCAAATTCCTTGATGAAACGATCGTTTCTCACCGATTTCGCTCGTTTCTGCCTGTTTTAGTCATTTTGGCACGTTTTCATCCATTTGGTTCTGTTTCCATCCAAAATAGACAGATTTGGCCGAAATAAGCCAAATCGGCCGATTTGAGCAAATTCCTTGATGAAACGATCGTTTCTCACCGATTTCGCTCGTTTCTGCCTGTTTTAGTCATTTTGGCACGTTTTCATCCATTTGGTTCTGTTTCCATCCAAAATAGACAGATTTGGCCGAAATAAGCCAAATCGGCCGATTTGAGCAAATTCCTTGATGAAACGATCGTTCCTGACCGATTTCGCTCGTTTCTACCTGTTTTAGTCATTTTGGCACGTTTTCATCCATTTGGTGCAATTTTAATCCAAAATAGACAGATTTGGCCGAAATAAGCCAAATCGGCCGATTTGAGCAAATTCCTTGATGAAACGATCGATTCTGAACGATTTCGCTCGTTTCTGCCTGTTTTAGTCATTTTGGCACGTTTTCATCCATTTGGTTCTGTTTCCATCCAAAATAGACAGATTTGGCCGAAATAAGCCAAATCGGTCGATTTGAGCAAATTCAGAGATGAAACGATCGTTTCTGACCGATTTCGCTCGTTTCTGCCTGTTTTAGTGATTTTGGCACGTTTTCATCCATTTGGTTCTGTTTCCATCCAAAATAGACAGATTTGGCCGAAATAAGCCAAATCGGTCGATTTGAGCAAATTCCTTGATGAAACGATCGTTTCTCACCGATTTCGCTCGTTTCTGCCTGTTTTAGTCATTTTGGCACGTTTTCATCAATTTGGTGCAATTTGAATCCAAAATAGACAGATTTGGCCGAAATAAGCCAAATCGGCCGATTTGAGCAAATTCCTGGATGAAACGATCGTTTCTGACCGATTTCGCTCGTTTCTGCCTGTTTTAGTCATATTGGCACGTTTTCATCCATTTGGTGCAATTTGAATCCAAAATAGACAGATTTGGCCGAAATAAGCCAATTCGTCCGATTTGAGCAAATTCCTTGATGAAACGATCGTTTCTGACCGATTTCGCTCGTTTCTGCCTGTTTTAGTCATTTTGGCACGTTTTCATCCATTTGGTTCTGTTTCCATCCAAAATAGACAGATTTGGCCGAAATAAGCCAAATCGGTCGATTTGAGCAAATTCCTGGTTGAAACGATCGTTTCTGAACGATTTCGCTCGTTTCTGCCTGTTTTAGTCATTTTGGCACGTTTTCATCAATTTAGTGCAATTTGAATCCAAAATAGTCAGATTTGGCCGAAATAAGCCAAATCGGCCGATTTGAGCAAATTCCTTGATGAAACGATCGTTTCTGACCGATTTCGCTCGCTTCTGCCTGTTTTAGTCATTTTGGCACGTTTTCATCCATTTGGTTCTGTTTCCATCCAAAATAGACAGATTTGGCCGAAATAAGCCAAATCGGTCGATTTGAGCAAATTCAGAGATGAAACGATCGTTTCTGACCGATTTCGCTCGTTTCTGCCTGTTTTAGTCATTTTGGCACGTTTTCATCCATTTGGTTCTGTTTCCATCCAAAATAGACAAATTTGGCCGAAATATGCCAAATCGGCCGATTTGAGCAAATTCCTTGATGAACCGATCGTTTCTGACCGATTTCGCTCGTTTCTGCCTGTTTTAGTCATTTTGGCACGTTTTCATCCATTTGGTTCTGTTTCCATCCAAAATAGACAGATTTGGCCGAAATAAGCCAAATCGGTCGATTTGAGCAAATTCCTGGTTGAAACGATCGTTTCTGAACGATTTCGCTCGTTTCTGCCTGTTTTAGTCATTTTGGCACGTTTTCATCAATTTAGTGCAATTTGAATCCAAAATAGTCAGATTTGGCCGAAATAAGCCAAATCGGCCGATTTGAGCAAATTCCTTGATGAAACGATCGTTTCTGACCGATTTCGCTCGCTTCTGCCTGTTTTAGTCATTTTGGCACGTTTTCATCCATTTGGTTCTGTTTCCATCCAAAATAGACAGATTTGGCCGAAATAAGCCAAATCGGTCGATTTGAGCAAATTCAGAGATGAAACGATCGTTTCTGACCGATTTCGCTCGTTTCTGCCTGTTTTAGTCATTTTGGCACGTTTTCATCCATTTGGTTCTGTTTCCATCCAAAATAGACAAATTTGGCCGAAATATGCCAAATCGGCCGATTTGAGCAAATTCCTTGATGAACCGATCGTTTCTGACCGATTTCGCTCGTTTCTGCCTGTTTTAGTCATTTTGGCACGTTTTCATCCATTTGGTTCTGTTTCCATCCAAAATAGACAGATTTGGCCGAAATAAGCCAAATCGGTCGATTTGAGCAAATTCAGAGATGAACCGATCGTTTCTGAACGATTTCGCTCGTTTCTGCCTGTTTTAGTCATTTTGGCACGTTTTCATCAATATGGTGCAATTTGAATCCAAAATAGACAGATTTGGCCGAAATAAGCCAAATCGGCCGATTTGAGCAAATTCCTTGGTGAAACGATCGTTTCTGACCGATTTCGCTCGTTTCTGCCTGTTTTAGTCATATTGGCACGTTTTCATCCATTTGGTTCTGTTTCCATCCAAAATAGACAGATTTGGCCGAAATAAGCCAAATCGGCCGATTTGAGCAAATTCCTTGATGAAACGATCGTTTCTGACCGATTTCGCTCGTTTCTGCTTGTTTTAGTCATTTTGGCACGTTTTCATCAATATGGTGCAGTTTGAATCCAAAATAGACAGATTTGGCCGAAATAAGCCAAATCGGCCGATTTGAGCAAATTCATGGATGAAACGATCGTTTCTGACCGATTTCGCTCGTTTCTGCCTGTTTTAGTCATTTTGGCACGTTTTCATCAATTTGGTGCAATTTGAATCCAAAATAGACAGATTTGGCCGAAATAACCCAAATCGGTCGATTTGAGCAAATTCCTTGATGAAACGATCGATTCTGAACGATTTCGCTCGTTTCTGCCTGTTTTAGTCATTTTGGCACGTTTTCATCCATTTGGTTCTGTTTCCATCCAAAATAGACAGATTTGGCCGAAATTAGCCAAATCGGCCGATTTGAGCAAATTCCTTGATGAAACGATCGTTTCTGACCGATTTCGCTCGTTTCTACCTGTTTTAGTCATTTTGGCACGTTTTCATCCATTTGGTTCTGTTTCCATCCAAAATAGACAGATTTGGCCGAAATAAGCCAAATCGGTCGATTTGAGCAAATTCAGAGATGAAACGATCGTTTCTGACCGATTTCGCTCGTTTCTGCCTGTTTTAGTGATTTTGGCACGTTTTCATCCATTTGGTTCTGTTTCCATCCAAAATAGACAGATTTGGCCGAAATAAGCCAAATCGGTCGATTTGAGCAAATTCCTTGATGAAACGATCGTTTCTCACCGATTTCGCTCGTTTCTGCCTGTTTTAGTCATTTTGGCACGTTTTCATCAATTTGGTGCAAGTTACATCCCCGTAACACCAAGCGTCGCTGTTATGACGTCACCCGTACGATTAGTATAAATAAGAAGTAGCATTAAGCGCAGTAGCCTTTTTAGTGAGTCTTTGCTTGTATCGCGAACGTTGTGTTTACTATCGGTCCTGTTTGAAATAAATTAATTTCAAAGTAAAGTGTTTTTTTTTTGAGTCTTAAAACGGATCAAAACATAACTGGCGCAGTCGTTCGGATTTTTGAGACGTTCAAAAGGGCATATTTTGAACGGTTTCTTTCAAGAATTTGCTCAAAGAAGAATCTAACTCCAAAAGGACTTAAGGAAACCCGAAGGACCACCGATCAAATCAACGACGAGACAGCAAGCTCCACAGGCCCTGGACACTGTTCGAGAGCATATCGACCAGTTCCAGTACTTCGTAGGACCCTTCGCAGGTGGACAAAAATCGCCAATCCTGAGAAGCCCAAAGACGAAGACCATCGCCTCATCGAGAGACTTCATGAAGCTAATAATCTTCATTTTGCTGTAAGTTTAATCAATTGTCATTTTGTTAGCATTAGACTTTAAGTAGAATAGTAATAGGAAGCGATTGTATTAATTTTGCTAAAACCGAGCCTTCACGATTGAGCCGATAAACGAAATTGATCTTAGTGATTTATTTAATAACATATCGCTCCATTCTAATAGCAACATGCCCCCAGTAAATTACCAATTGTTGAAATATCAGTCTGATAACATCCCACATTTTGACGGTAACCCTCGCTTACTAAATAGATTTATTACCGCTGTGGAAAATCTGTTAAAAGCTTTTTTTAACCGTGCAGAACCAAATGATCCCATAAATATTTGCCTGTTCGATACGATACTTAGTAAATTGACTGGTAGAGCAGCCGAATTAATTTCTTCACGTGTCGAATTAAATTCTTGGGCACTCATAAAGGATGTTTTGACCCTCAGTTTCGCGGATCAAAGATCTATAGACTGTCTAATACAAGACTTAATTAATTTAAAACCTTTTAAAACCGAATCTCCCTTGCAATTTGGCATGAGAATTCAAGATTCAAGGAGTTTACTATTTGCTAAACTTAACGCTGGCCCAGATACCAACGAAACAAAATTAATTAAGATTAATCACTACGACGAATTTGCACTAAAAACGTTCATCAATGGATTACCGTATAACCTCCAACTTGTAGTAAGATTAAAAACCCCATCGAGTTTGGAACAAGCCATGTCATTTGTGAAAGAAGAGGAAAATTTTATTCGCTTCAAAACTACACAAAATTTCGGGCAAAGTCAAAAACCACCCAATAGATTTCACAATTCTAGTTCCACGCCCATGAATAGACCCAGTTTCCCAAGCCATTTCAGCCGTAACCCTCAAACTTCAAATGCACCCCCAACGCAATGGGCAAACAACTTCAATCCATCTCGAACATTCCCGAGCTTCCCACAACAAAACAACTTCCCAAAACCACAGTTCTCAAATTCTAGTTTCCCAAGCTATTTGCCAAAAGCAAACGGCCCTTTCAGTAACCAGTCCAATGCTTTTCGACCTAATGGATTTGCCCCTAAACCCTTTGGACAAGCGTCCCAAAGATCTAACATCAGTCGTAAATTTGAACCCATGGACACCAGTTCTGGTAACACCTTGATTAACGGCAACAAAAAGAATTTTATAAGCCAAGAACTGTACAATCAGGAAGTATTCCCTCAAACACCTGAACACCCCGATCACATTGACGTACCTATCGAGGAACCTCCCGAGTACCCCTACGACTTAAATCTCGTTGAGGATCATTTTAATGCACCATTTGACCAGAATCATCTGTATCATGACATCGATTATCAGCAACCCGATATTGAAAAAGATACCCAAGAGGAAAACCTAAATTTTCCTTTAACCGGTCAGAGCACAAACACGACGTAATATTCTTAAACAACCATGACACCCAATTACCATACATCCTGATACCCGAACTCAAATCTAAATTCTTGTTAGACACTGGTAGCACTAGAAGCTTCCTAAAACCCCAAATTGCTTATCAGAAATTTCCCCATTTAATTCAGGAAGAACTCTTTCAAGTTCAGACCGCCCACGCAACTTCTTTTCATAACGAAACTATCACACTACCAATATTCCCCACGTTACAAACACCAGGTTCACATAAATTTTTCCTTTTCGAATTCTCCCCAAAATTTGAAGGACTCATAGGACTTGATCTTATGAAACAATTAGACGCCAAAATCGATTTCAAAGCGAATACTTTAAACTTACCCGGAACAACACTACCTGTTTACCACGATGCGAAAACCCCTCAACCCCGAGATATTAATTACCACGATTTCAATTACGTAATAAGCCCTAGGAGTATCCAGCAAATCAGAATTCCAGTCAAAATGTCCAACGGATACGGCATAATCCCTTATCAAAAACTAGGACACCTCGAAATTCCAGAATGCCTAGTACGAGTTCAAAACAATACAGCCCTGACTACCGCCTTAAACCCTAGAGAAAATCCGATAAACCTGCAACTTCTCGAAACGTTCAACATAGAACCAATAAACACGAACGAATTAAACTTCATAGATCACCCCTTAACTCAAAATTCTGCCGGACAAACCACTGACCAATTGCTCAAGGATAACCTAAGAAAAATTAGACTTGACCACTGCAATTCCGAAGAAAGGGAACAGATCTCCAAACTATGCTACGAATTCCGTGATATTTTCCATTGCGAAAACATCCCGTTAACTTTTACTAATTCAATAAAACACAGGATAAAGGTCAAAGACGAAACTCCCATTTTTACTAAGACGTATAGGTACCCCGAAGTACATCGTGCCGAGGTAAAAAAGCAAGTTTCCGAATTATTACATCAAAATATCATCCGAGATTCAAATTCACCATGGTCATCGCCTATTTGGATCGTGCCAAAAAAACTAGACCAATCTAAGAAACAAAAGTGGCGAATGGTCATCGACTACCGAAAGCTGAACGAACAGACAGTAGATGATAAATTCCCTTTGCCTAATATCAACGAAATACTTGACAAACTAGGCAAAGCCCATTATTTCACGACACTGGACTTAGCAAATGGATTTCACCAAATCCAAATGCATGATGAAGACATTGGCAAAACAGCTTTTACTACGGACACCGGGCATTACGAATTTCTACGAATGCCCTTCGGCCTCAAAAACGCCCCGGCGACCTTCCAACGCGTGATGAACAACATCCTACGAGGACTACAAAATGAAACATGTCTAGTCTACTTAGACGATGTGATCATCTTTAGTACAAGCCTGCAAGAACATATCGAAAATCTAAGAAACGTTTTTAAACGACTGAGAGACTCAAAGTTTAAGATCCAACTTGACAAGTCCGAGTTTCTAAGGAAAGAGGTACAGTACTTAGGACACGTTGTGAGTCGAGACGGAGTAAAGCCGAATCCCGACAAGATCAATGCAGTGAAAAACTTTCCTATTCCCAAAACTACCCGAGAGATAAAGTCATTCCTAGGATTAGTCGGATACTATAGACGCTTTATTAAAGATTTTGCTAAAATTACAAAGCCACTGACCAACTGCCTCAAGAAAAATGTTAAGATAATACATAACCCTGAATTCGTTAATTCTTTTAACCACTGCAAACAAATTCTAATAAATTCCCCCGTCTTACAATATCCCGACTTCTCGAAACCCTTTCTATTGACCACGGATGCGAGTAACTATGCAATCGGAGCTGTTTTATCGCAAGGTCCAATACCTAATGATCGACCCATAGCCTATGCATCTAGGACCCTAAATGATTCGGAAACCAAATATTCGACAATCGAGAAAGAATTACTAGCAATAGTTTGGGCATGTAAATATTTCCGCCCCTACTTATTTGGCCGCAAGTTTTACATTTACACAGACCATAGGCCCCTAGTATGGCTTTTTAACCTGAAGGAACCTAACTCAAAATTGGTGAGATGGCGATTGAGACTAGAAGAGTTCGATTACCAGATAATATACAAGAAGGGACGCCAGAACACTAACGCAGATGCCCTGTCCAGGATACAACTGAATATTTACGAGAACGAGTCAATTTTGAATAACCCTGGTAACTCTGACGACGACATCAAAGACTACTTAGAAACAGTCGCAGGAAACACCAACTTCGAAGAAACCAACTTTGATAACAGACCCGGGACTAGCCAGCAGAAAATAAATATCGTCTCCGATATTCAATTACGTCCGCCTGACGCAGCAACCGCCGATGAAACAGTACACAGCCAAGACGCTGACCGTGAGAATCCAGGACTCAGCATTCTAGAAGAAATTATAAACAACAAGCACCTGCAATTCCTGATAAAGAAATCTCCACACGTGCAGATAAAATTTAACAAAGAACGCTATGAGAATCACGTAATAAGTCACGTAGACGTATCAAATAACCCAGACACTATTAAACAATTTATTCAAGAATATCTCACTTGCAAAAAGCCCTGTTACGTATACTTCGTCGACAAAGACTTAATGTCCCCATTTATAGATGTATGCCTAAAATATTTTCAAAATCTACAAATAAGAATATGCACCAAACTGCTACACAACATCGCAGACCCGGAAGAAAAAATCATGCTCATCACCCACCAACACGAAGGCAAGCAGAACCACAGAGGCATCAACGAAACGTACCAACGCCTTAAAGCCCTTTATTACTGGCCCAAGCTAAAAGAAGACGTGACAAAATATATCAATGATTGCACCATTTGCCAAACGTCAAAATACTGCCGTTTCAAATCTTACATTCCTCTTACAAGAACAGAAACACCTAGCAAACCCTTTCAGATGATACATATCGACACCTTTACATTCGAAGCACAAAATTTCCTAACAATCTTCGATAAATTTTCCAAATTTGGACAAGCATATCCGTATGACAAAAACGCGAAATCGGTGTGCGATAAACTCGTCAACTTCTTCTCATTCTTCGGATGCCCTGAGACAGTCACTTGTGATAATGGCAAGGAATTTAACAACGAACTATTGAAGGAATTGTTGAAAACCCAAAAAATTAACATTCACTTCACGACCCCTAGACACCACGAATCTAACGCACCAGTGGAACGCTTCCACTCTACATTGATTGAACACCTCAGAATCCTAAAACAAAAGGACGACACAAAACCGATTACTGAACTAATTCCATATGCCATAATCGCATACAACAGCACTAAAAGTAGCGTAACAAATTTCACACCCCACGAACTCATCCTGGGACACACAAATACAAGAGACCCTTTTGACCTCATATCAACAACATTTTACTCAGACTACGTCTCCTCTCATAAAGCCAAAGTCGATGCATTATGCGAAGATGTCGTGAAGAAAATGGAAAGTAATAAGGAGAAAGTTATTGCCAAAAGGAATCACAAAGGAAACGAATCCCCCGATTTTAAGGTCAACCAAAAGGTCTACCGAAATTTAAACTCTCGAAACAAAAAGAACCCAAGATTCAGCGGACCGTTTATAATCATAGAAAAATTAGAACATAATAAGGTAAAAATCCAAAGCACGCGAAGCCCCTACAAAATTGAAATAGCACATATCAAGGAACTAAAGAAACCCCTCTTTACAGATGGCCCCTCGCGCATGGAAAATCCCAGTACATCAACTTAAAATCCAACCCCGGTGTACTACCCTACAAGTTAGGCAAGGCCCAGAAGACTATTGACCACTGGCACTTTATCCAAACGTACGACATGACCGAACTATTACAAGAATTCGCAAAAATTAATACCCAATTCGACTTACTCGTCAAAACCCTAAATAACTTCACTGACTATAAACTCGAATACCACAATTCCCTTGTTGTGACTACTAGCTTAAAACACAAAATCATCCGTCAGATAAATCAAATCTTCCCGAACAAATTAAGAACGAAACGAGCTCTTATAAACGCCTTAGGATCAATCATAAAAACAATAACGGGGAACCTAGACCAAGATGACGCAAAACGTATCGACCAAAACATGGAAATCCTTAAACAAAACCAAAACGATTTAAAATCCGCCATTGACAAGCAGATGACTCTTTTTTCTAAATCAATAATCAATTTCAGAGAAACAATAAGAAATGTATCCCATAACCAAATTATATTGGAGTCACGTATTAGACAAATAATAGATGTCGTCAATCAAATCGAGGTCAAGGAAACAAACCTTTTTGAGTTCTATCGTATCCAAATGATTATCACCCAAATTACCGTCTTTTACCAGAATATTTACGATATACTTTCAAATATCGAAGAGGCAATTACCTTTGCTAAATTAAACACCTTCCATAACACCATAATCGACCCAAGTGAATTCCTAACAGAACTACAGTCAATGAAAGAGCAAATTCCCCTAGGAAAACTACCATTCGAGCCCAACATTGAAAATCTATTAACTATCGAAAACACTTTGGAAATAAAAAGTTTCGCCAAAGATAACTCGATCACGTTCATCATCGAAATTCCATTAGTAGAAAAAGTTAGTTATGATTTATTCCGATTACTCCCCTTGCCCGTAAGACATGGCGAAGTATACAAAGTCATAATACCCCGATCCGAATATCTACTGATAAACGACCAAACATTCGGATACGCGAACGAACCCTGTCGGTACGTATCCCCTAATGAATATCTATGCCCTCAAATACATATAGATAACTTCCACGATTTTTCCCCATGCGAAGTACAACTCCTGCGTTACGAACACAACGCCACACGATGTAAATCAATAACTGTTACCCTGGGGGAAACACAAATACAAAACATAGACGATAATAAGTGGATCCTGGTGACCACCAAAAGTATTGTCGGATTAGAAACATGTAAATCTTCACAAAGTAACATTCTATTGGATGGAACTTACGCAATAGATTTAGAGTATCGTTGTAATCTTAAAATAAGGAACATAGTTTTAAGAGGCAATAGGAAAACCAACCGGCAATTTCAAATTTTCCCTTTGTTAGACATAAATATTAATCATACATATCAAAAGCCATACCAAAAAATAGAACTGCCTAACTTAAGCAAAATAGATTTAAATAATATCGCCGAATTACAGAATGAGGTTGATTTGCAGAAGAAGGAAAATTCAATGTTACTAAATACTAACCTTCACTACGACAGAACCAGTATTTGGACTGTCCTATTGTATGGTATCATAATATTGTTCTTATTAGGTTTATTAGCAAAGTATCTATGGCCTATTGTTTTAAAATACAAAAAGACCGAGAGTCCAGAAAATGACATAGTAATTTAGGTCATAGAAACTTCGGGTTTTATGCCCATCTAAGGGTGGAGGAGTTACATCCCCGTAACACCAAGCGTCGCTGTTATGACGTCACCCGTACGATTAGTATAAATAAGAAGTAGCATTAAGCGCAGTAGCCTTTTTAGTGAGTCTTTGCTTGTATCGCGAACGTTGTGTTTACTATCGGTCCTGTTTGAAATAAATTAATTTCAAAGTAAAGTGTTTTTTTTTTGAGTCTTAAAACGGATCAAAACATAACTTGCAATTTGAATCCAAAATAGACAGATTTGGCCGAAATAAGCCAAATCGGCCGATTTGAGCAAATTCCTGGATGAAACGATAGTTTCTGACCGATTTCGCTCGTTTCTGCCTGTTTTAGTCATATTGGCACGTTTTCATCCATTTGGTGCAATTTGAATCCAAAATAGACAGATTTGGCCGAAATAAGCCAATTCGTCCGATTTGAGCAAATTCCTTGATGAAACGATCGTTTCTGACCGATTTCGCTCGTTTCTGCCTGTTTTAGTCATTTTGGCACGTTTTCATCCATTTGGTTCTGTTTCCATCCAAAATAGACAGATTTGGCCGAAATAAGCCAAATCGGTCGATTTGAGCAAATTCCTTGATGAAACGATCGTTTCTCACCGATTTCGCTCGTTTCTGCCTGTTTTAGTCATTTTGGCACGTTTTCATCAATTTGGTGCAATTTGAATCCAAAATAGACAGATTTGGCCGAAATAAGCCAAATCGGCCGATTTGAGCAAATTCCTGGATGAAACGATAGTTTCTGACCGATTTCGCTCGTTTCTGCCTGTTTTAGTCATATTGGCACGTTTTCATCCATTTGGTGCAATTTGAATCCAAAATAGACAGATTTGGCCGAAATAAGCCAATTCGTCCGATTTGAGCAAATTCCTTGATGAAACGATCGTTTCTGACCGATTTCGCTCGTTTCTGCCTGTTTTAGTCATTTTGGCACGTTTTCATCCATTTGGTTCTGTTTCCATCCAAAATAGACAGATTTGGCCGAAATAAGCCAATTCGTCCGATTTGAGCAAATTCCTTGATGAAACGATCGTTTCTGACCGATTTCGCTCGTTTCTGCCTGTTTTAGTCATTTTGGCACGTTTTCATCCATTTGGTTCTGTTTCCATCCAAAATAGACAGATTTGGCCGAAATAAGCCAATTCGTCCGATTTGAGCAAATTCCTTGATGAAACGATCGATTCTGAACGATTTCGCTCGTTTCTGCCTGTTTTAGTCATTTTGGCACGTTTTCATCCATTTGGTTCTGTTTCCATCCAAAATAGACAGATTTGGCCGAAATAAGCCAAATCGGTCGATTTGAGCAAATTCAGAGATGAAACGATCGTTTCTGACCGATTTCGCTCGTTTCTGCCTGTTTTAGTGATTTTGGCACGTTTTCATCCATTTGGTTCTGTTTCCATCCAAAATAGACAGATTTGGCCGAAATAAGCCAAATCGGTCGATTTGAGCAAATTCCTTGATGAAACGATCGTTTCTCACCGATTTCGCTCGTTTCTGCCTGTTTTAGTCATTTTGGCACGTTTTCATCAATTTGGTGCAATTTGAATCCAAAATAGACAGATTTGGCCGAAATAAGCCAAATCGGCCGATTTGAGCAAATTCCTGGATGAAACGATCGTTTCTGACCGATTTCGCTCGTTTCTGCCTGTTTTAGTCATATTGGCACGTTTTCATCCATTTGGTGCAATTTGAATCCAAAATAGACAGATTTGGCCGAAATAAGCCAATTCGTCCGATTTGAGCAAATTCCTTGATGAAACGATCGTTTCTGACCGATTTCGCTCGTTTCTGCCTGTTTTAGTCATTTTGGCACGTTTTCATCCATTTGGTTCTGTTTCCATCCAAAATAGACAGATTTGGCCGAAATAAGCCAAATCGGTCGATTTGAGCAAATTCCTGGTTGAAACGATCGTTTCTGAACGATTTCGCTCGTTTCTGCCTGTTTTAGTCATTTTGGCACGTTTTCATCAATTTAGTGCAATTTGAATCCAAAATAGTCAGATTTGGCCGAAATAAGCCAAATCGGCCGATTTGAGCAAATTCCTTGATGAAACGATCGTTTCTGACCGATTTCGCTCGCTTCTGCCTGTTTTAGTCATTTTGGCACGTTTTCATCCATTTGGTTCTGTTTCCATCCAAAATAGACAGATTTGGCCGAAATAAGCCAAATCGGTCGATTTGAGCAAATTCAGAGATGAAACGATCGTTTCTGACCGATTTCGCTCGTTTCTGCCTGTTTTAGTCATTTTGGCACGTTTTCATCCATTTGGTTCTGTTTCCATCCAAAATAGACAGATTTGGCCGAAATAAGCCAAATCGGCCGATTTGAGCAAATTCCTTGATGAACCGATCGTTTCTGACCGATTTCGCTCGTTTCTGCCTGTTTTAGTCATTTTGGCACGTTTTCATCCATTTGGTTCTGTTTCCATCCAAAATAGACAGATTTGGCCGAAATAAGCCAAATCGGTCGATTTGAGCAAATTCAGAGATGAACCGATCGTTTCTGAACGATTTCGCTCGTTTCTGCCTGTTTTAGTCATTTTGGCACGTTTTCATCAATATGGTGCAATTTGAATCCAAAATAGACAGATTTGGCCGAAATAAGCCAAATCGGCCGATTTGAGCAAATTCCTTGGTGAAACGATCGTTTCTGACCGATTTCGCTCGTTTCTGCCTGTTTTAGTCATATTGGCACGTTTTCATCCATTTGGTTCTGTTTCCATCCAAAATAGACAGATTTGGCCGAAATAAGCCAAATCGGCCGATTTGAGCAAATTCCTTGATGAAACGATCGTTTCTGACCGATTTCGCTCGTTTCTGCTTGTTTTAGTCATTTTGGCACGTTTTCATCAATATGGTGCAGTTTGAATCCAAAATAGACAGATTTGGCCGAAATAAGCCAAATCGGCCGATTTGAGCAAATTCATGGATGAAACGATCGTTTCTGACCGATTTCGCTCGTTTCTGCCTGTTTTAGTCATTTTGGCACGTTTTCATCAATTTGGTGCAATTTGAATCCAAAATAGACAGATTTGGCCGAAATAAGCCAAATCGGTCGATTTGAGCAAATTCCTTGATGAAACGATCGTTTCTGACCGATTTCGCTCGTTTCTGCCTGTTTTAGTGATTTTGGCACGTTTTCATCCATTTGGTTCTGTTTCCATCCAAAATAGACAGATTTGGCCGAAATAAGCCAAATCGGTCGATTTGAGCAAATTCCTTGATGAAACGATCGTTTCTCACCGATTTCGCTCGTTTCTGCCTGTTTTAGTCATTTTGGCACGTTTTCATCAATTTGGTGCAATTTGAATCCAAAATAGACAGATTTGGCCGAAATAAGCCAAATCGGCCGATTTGAGCAAATTCCTGGATGAAACGATAGTTTCTGACCGATTTCGCTCGTTTCTGCCTGTTTTAGTCATTTTGGCACGTTTTCATCCATTTGGTTCTGTTTCCATCCAAAATAGACAGATTTGGCCGAAATAAGCCAAATCGGTCGATTTGAGCAAATTCCTTGATGAAACGATCGTTTCTGACCGATTTCGCTCGTTTCTGCCTGTTTTAGTCATTTTGGCACGTTTTCATCCATTTGGTTCTGTTTCCATCCAAAATAGACAGATTTGGCCGAAATAAGCCAAATCGGTCGATTTGAGCAAATTCCTTGATGAAACGATCGTTTCTCACCGATTTCGCTCGTTTCTGCCTGTTTTAGTCATTTTGGCACGTTTTCATCAATTTGGTGCAATTTGAATCCAAAATAGACAGATTTGGCCGAAATAAGCCAAATCGGCCGATTTGAGCAAATTCCTGGATGAAACGATCGTTTCTGACCGATTTCGCTCGTTTCTGCCTGTTTTAGTCATATTGGCACGTTTTCATCCATTTGGTGCAATTTGAATCCAAAATAGACAGATTTGGCCGAAATAAGCCAATTCGTCCGATTTGAGCAAATTCCTTGATGAAACGATCGTTTCTGACCGATTTCGCTCGTTTCTGCCTGTTTTAGTCATTTTGGCACGTTTTCATCCATTTGGTTCTGTTTCCATCCAAAATAGACAGATTTGGCCGAAATAAGCCAAATCGGTCGATTTGAGCAAATTCCTTGATGAAACGATCGTTTCTCACCGATTTCGCTCGTTTCTGCCTGTTTTAGTCATTTTGGCACGTTTTCATCAATTTGGTGCAATTTGAATCCAAAATAGACAGATTTGGCCGAAATAAGCCAAATCGGCCGATTTGAGCAAATTCCTGGATGAAACGATCGTTTCTGACCGATTTCGCTCGTTTCTGCCTGTTTTAGTCATATTGGCACGTTTTCATCCATTTGGTGCAATTTGAATCCAAAATAGACAGATTTGGCCGAAATAAGCCAATTCGTCCGATTTGAGCAAATTCCTTGATGAAACGATCGTTTCTGACCGATTTCGCTCGTTTCTGCCTGTTTTAGTCATTTTGGCACGTTTTCATCCATTTGGTTCTGTTTCCATCCAAAATAGACAAATTTGGCCGAAATATGCCAAATCGGCCGATTTGAGCAAATTCCTTGATGAACCGATCGTTTCTGACCGATTTCGCTCGTTTCTGCCTGTTTTAGTCATTTTGGCACGTTTTCATCCATTTGGTTCTGTTTCCATCCAAAATAGACAGATTTGGCCGAAATAAGCCAAATCGGTCGATTTGAGCAAATTCAGAGATGAACCGATCGTTTCTGAACGATTTCGCTCGTTTCTGCCTGTTTTAGTCATTTTGGCACGTTTTCATCAATATGGTGCAATTTGAATCCAAAATAGACAGATTTGGCCGAAATAAGCCAAATCGGCCGATTTGAGCAAATTCCTTGGTGAAACGATCGTTTCTGACCGATTTCGCTCGTTTCTGCCTGTTTTAGTCATATTGGCACGTTTTCATCCATTTGGTTCTGTTTCCATCCAAAATAGACAGATTTGGCCGAAATAAGCCAAATCGGCCGATTTGAGCAAATTCCTTGATGAAACGATCGTTTCTGACCGATTTCGCTCGTTTCTGCTTGTTTTAGTCATTTTGGCACGTTTTCATCAATATGGTGCAGTTTGAATCCAAAATAGATAGATTTGGCCGAAATAAGCCAAATCGGCCGATTTGAGCAAATTCATGGATGAAACGATCGTTTCTGACCGATTTCGCTCGTTTCTGCCTGTTTTAGTCATTTTGGCACGTTTTCATCAATTTGGTGCAATTTGAATCCAAAATAGACAGATTTGGCCGAAATAAGCCAAATCGGTCGATTTGAGCAAATTTAGAGATGAAACGATCGTTTCTGACCGATTTCGCTCGTTTCTGCCTGTTTTAGTCATTTTGGCACGTTTTCATCAATTTGGTGCAATTTGAATCCAAAATAGACAGTTTTGGCCGAAATAAGCCAAATCGGTCGATTTGAGCAAATTCAGAGATGAAACGATCGTTTCTGACCGATTTCGCTCGTTTCTGCCTGTTTTAGTCATTTTGGCACGTTTTCATCAATTTGGTGCAATTTCAAGCCAAAATAGACAAATATGGCCGAAATAAGCCAAATCGGCCGATTTGAGCAAATTCCTTGGTGAAACGATCGTTTCTGACCGATTTCGCTCGTTTCTGCTTGTTTTAGTCATTTTGGCACGTTTTCATCAATTTGGTGCAATTTGAATCCAAAATAGACAGATTTGGCCGAAATAAGCCAAATCGGTCGATTTGAGCAAATTCCTGGATGAAACGATCGTTTCTGACCGATTTCGCTCGTTTCTGCCTGTTTTAGTCATTTTGGCACGTTTTCATCAATTTGGTGCAATTTGAATCCAAAATAGACAGTTTTGGCCGAAATAAGCCAAATCGGTCGATTTGAGCAAGTTATGTTTTGATCCGTTTTAAGACTCAAAAAAAAACACTTTACTTTGAAATTAATTTATTTCAAACAGGACCGATAGTAAACACAACGTTCGCGATACAAGCAAAGACTCACTAAAAAGGCTACTGCGCTTAATGCTACTTCTTATTTATACTAATCGTACGGGTGACGTCATAACAGCGACGCTTGGTGTTACGGGGATGTAACTCCTCCACCCTTAGATGGGCATAAAACCCGAAGTTTCTATGACCTAAATTACTATGTCATTTTCTGGACTCTCGGTCTTTTTGTATTTTAAAACAATAGGCCATAGATACTTTGCTAATAAACCTAATAAGGACAATATTATGATACCATACAATAGGACAGTCCAAATACTGGTTCTGTCGTAGTGAAGGTTAGTATTTAGTAACATTGAATTTTCCTTCTTCTGCAAATCAACCTCATTCTGTAATTCGGCGATATTATTTAAATCTATTTTGCTTAAGTTAGGCAGTTCTATTTTTTGGTATGGCTTTTGATATGTATGATTAATATTTATGTCTAACAAAGGGAAAATTTGAAATTGCCGGTTGGTTTTCCTATTGCCTCTTAAAACTATGTTCCTTATTTTAAGATTACAACGATACTCTAAATCTATTGCGTAAGTTCCATCCAACAGAATGTTACTTTGTGAAGATTTACATGTTTCTAATCCGACAATACTTTTGGTGGTCACCAGGATCCACTTATTATCGTCTATGTTTTGTATTTGTGTTTCCCCCAGGGTAACAGTTATTGATTTACATCGTGTGGCGTTGTGTTCGTAACGCAGGAGTTGTACTTCGCATGGGGAAAAATCGTGGAAGTTATCTATATGTATTTGAGGGCATAGATATTCATTAGGGGATACGTACCGACAGGGTTCGTTCGCGTATCCGAATGTTTGGTCGTTTATCAGTAGATATTCGGATCGGGGTATTATGACTTTGTATACTTCGCCATGTCTTACGGGCAAGGGAAGTAATCGGAATAAATCATAACTAACTTTTTCTACTAATGGAATTTCGATGATGAACGTGATCGAGTTATCTTTGGCGAAACTTTTATTTCCAAAGTGTTTTCGATAGTTAATAGATTTTCAATGTTGGGCTCGAATGGTAGTTTTCCTAGGGGAATTTGCTCTTTCATTGACTGTAGTTCTGTTAGGAATTCACTTGGGTCGATTATGGTGTTATGGAAGGTGTTTAATTTAGCAAAGGTAATTGCCTCCTCGATATTTGAAAGTATATCGTAAATATTCTGGTAAAAGACGGTAATTTGGGTGATAATCATTTGGATACGATAGAACTCAAAAAGGTTTGTTTCCTTGACCTCGATCTGATTGACGACATCTATTATTTGTCTAATACGTGACTCCAATATAATTTGGTTATGGGATACATTTCTTATTGTTTCTCTGAAATTGATTATTGATTTAGAAAAAAGAGTCATTTGCTTGTCAATGGCGGATTTTAAATCGTTTTGGTTTTGTTTAAGGATTTCCATGTTTTGGTCGATACGTTTTGCGTCATCTTGGTCTAGGTTCCCCGTTATTGTTTTTATGATTGATCCTAAGGCGTTTATAAGAGCTCGTTTCGTTCTTAATTTGTTCGGGAAGATTTGATTTATCTGACGGATGATTTTGTGTTTTAAGCTAGTAGTCACAACAAGGGAATTGTGGTATTCGAGTTTATAGTCAGTGAAGTTATTTAGGGTTTTGACGAGTAAGTCGAATTGGGTATTAATTTTTGCGAATTCTTGTAATAGTTCGGTCATGTCGTACGTTTGGATAAAGTGCCAGTGGTCAATAGTCTTCTGGGCCTTGCCTAACTTGTAGGGTAGTACACCGGGGTTGGATTTTAAGTTGATGTACTGGGATTTTCCATGCGCGAGGGGCCATCTGTAAAGAGGGGTTTCTTTAGTTCCTTGATATGTGCTATTTCAATTTTGTAGGGGCTTCGCGTGCTTTGGATTTTTACCTTATTATGTTCTAATTTTTCTATGATTATAAACGGTCCGCTGAATCTTGGGTTCTTTTTGTTTCGAGAGTTTAAATTTCGGTAGACCTTTTGGTTGACCTTAAAATCGGGGGATTCGTTTCCTTTGTGATTCCTTTTGGCAATAACTTTCTCCTTATTACTTTCCATTTTCTTCACGACATCTTCGCATAATGCATCGACTTTGGCTTTATGAGAGGAGACGTAGTCTGAGTAAAACGTTGTTGATATGAGGTCAAAAGGGTCTCTTGTATTTGTGTGTCCCAGGATGAGTTCGTGGGGTGTGAAATTTGTTACGCTACTTTTAGTGCTGTTGTATGCGATTATGGCATATGGAATTAGTTCAGTAATCGGTTTTGTGTCGTCCTTTTGTTTTAGGATTCTGAGGTGTTCAATCAATGTAGAGTGGAAGCGTTCCACTGGTGCGTTAGATTCGTGGTGTCTAGGGGTCGTGAAGTGAATGTTAATTTTTTGGGTTTTCAACAATTCCTTCAATAGTTCGTTGTTAAATTCCTTGCCATTATCACAAGTGACTGTCTCAGGCATCCGAAGAATGAGAAGAAGTTGACGAGTTTATCGCACACCGATTTCGCGTTTTTGTCATACGGATATGCTTGTCCAAATTTGGAAAATTTATCGAAGATTGTTAGGAAATTTTGTGCTTCGAATGTAAAGGTGTCGATATGTATCATCTGAAAGGGTTTGCTAGGTGTTTCTGTTCTTGTAAGAGGAATGTAAGATTTGAAACGGCAGTATTTTGACGTTTGGCAAATGGTGCAATCATTGATATATTTTGTCACGTCTTCTTTTAGCTTGGGCCAGTAATAAAGGGCTTTAAGGCGTTGGTACGTTTCGTTGATGCCTCTGTGGTTCTGCTTGCCTTCGTGTTGGTGGGTGATGAGCATGATTTTTTCTTCCGGGTCTGCGATGTTGTGTAGCAGTTTGGTGCATATTCTTATTTGTAGATTTTGAAAATATTTTAGGCATACATCTATAAATGGGGACATTAAGTCTTTGTCGACGAAGTATACGTAACAGGGCTTTTTGCAAGTGAGATATTCTTGAATAAATTGTTTAATAGTGTCTGGGTTATTTGATACGTCTACGTGACTTATTACGTGATTCTCATAGCGTTCTTTGTTAAATTTTATCTGCACGTGTGGAGATTTCTTTATCAGGAATTGCAGGTGCTTGTTGTTTATAATTTCGTCTAGAATGCTGAGTCCTGGATTCTCGCGGTCAGCGTCTTGGCTGTGTACTGTTTCATCGGCGGTTGCTGCGTCAGGCGGACGTAGTTGAATATCGGAGATGATATTTATTTTCTGCTGGCTAGTCCCGGGTCTGTTATCAAAGTTGGTTTCTTCGAAGTTGGTGTTTCCTGCGACTGTTTCTAAGTAGTCTTTGATGTCGTCGTCAGAGTTACCAGGGTTATTCAAAATTGACTCGTTCTCGTAAATATTCAGTTGTATCCTGGACAGGGCATCTGCGTTAGTGTTCTGGCGTCCCTTCTTGTATATTATCTGGTAATCGAACTCTTCTAGTCTCAATCGCCATCTCACCAATTTTGAGTTAGGTTCCTTCAGGTTAAAAAGCCATACTAGGGGCCTATGGTCTGTGTAAATGTAAAACTTGCGGCCAAATAAGTAGGGGCGGAAATATTTACATGCCCAAACTATTGCTAGTAATTCTTTCTCGATTGTCGAATATTTGGTTTCCGAATCATTTAGGGTCCTAGATGCATAGGCTATGGGTCGATCATTAGGTATTGGACCTTGCGATAAAACAGCTCCGATTGCATAGTTACTCGCATCCGTGGTCAATAGAAAGGGTTTCGAGAAGTCGGGATATTGTAAGACGGGGAAATTTATTAGAATTTGTTTGCAGTGGTTAAAAGAATTAACGAATTCAGGGTTATGTATTATCTTAACATTTTTCTTGAGGCAGTTGGTCAGTGGCTTTGTAATTTTAGCAAAATCTTTAATAAAGCGTCTATAGTATCCGACTAATCCTAGGAATGACTTTATCTCTCGGGTAGTTTTGGGAATAGGAAAGTTTTTCACTGCATTGATCTTGTCGGGATTCGGCTTTACTCCGTCTCGACTCACAACGTGTCCTAAGTACTGTACCTCTTTCCTTAGAAACTCGGACTTGTCAAGTTGGATCTTAAACTTTGAGTCTCTCAGTCGTTTAAAAACGTTTCTTAGATTTTCGATATGTTCTTGCAGGCTTGTACTAAAGATGATCACATCGTCTAAGTAGACTAGACATGTTTCATTTTGTAGTCCTCGTAGGATGTTGTTCATCACGCGTTGGAAGGTCGCCGGGGCGTTTTTGAGGCCGAAGGGCATTCGTAGAAATTCGTAATGCCCGGTGTCCGTAGTAAAAGCTGTTTTGCCAATGTCTTCATCATGCATTTGGATTTGGTGAAATCCATTTGCTAAGTCCAGTGTCGTGAAATAATGGGCTTTGCCTAGTTTGTCAAGTATTTCGTTGATATTAGGCAAAGGGAATTTATCATCTACTGTCTGTTCGTTCAGCTTTCGGTAGTCGATGACCATTCGCCACTTTTGTTTCTTAGATTGGTCTAGTTTTTTTGGCACGATCCAAATAGGCGATGACCATGGTGAATTTGAATCTCGGATGATATTTTGATGTAATAATTCGGAAACTTGCTTTTTTACCTCGGCACGATGTACTTCGGGGTACCTATACGTCTTAGTAAAAATGGGAGTTTCGTCTTTGACCTTTATCCTGTGTTTTATTGAATTAGTAAAAGTTAACGGGATGTTTTCGCAATGGAAAATATCACGGAATTCGTAGCATAGTTTGGAGATCTGTTCCCTTTCTTCGGAATTGCAGTGGTCAAGTCTAATTTTTCTTAGGTTATCCTTGAGCAATTGGTCAGTGGTTTGTCCGGCAGAATTTTGAGTTAAGGGGTGATCTATGAAGTTTAATTCGTTCGTGTTTATTGGTTCTATGTTGAACGTTTCGAGAAGTTGCAGGTTTATCGGATTTTCTCTAGGGTTTAAGGCGGTAGTCAGGGCTGTATTGTTTTGAACTCGTACTAGGCATTCTGGAATTTCGAGGTGTCCTAGTTTTTGATAAGGGATTATGCCGTATCCGTTGGACATTTTGACTGGAATTCTGATTTGCTGGATACTCCTAGGGCTTATTACGTAATTGAAATCGTGGTAATTAATATCTCGGGGTTGAGGGGTTTTCGCATCGTGGTAAACGGGTAGTGTTGTTCCGGGTAAGTTTAAAGTATTCGCTTTGAAATCGATTTTGGCGTCTTAATTGTTTCATAAGATCAAGTCCTATGAGTCCTTCAAATTTTGGGGAGAATTCGAAAAGGAAAAATTTATGTGAACCTGGTGTTTGTAACGTGGGGAATATTGGTAGTGTGATAGTTTCGTTATGAAAAGAAGTTGCGTGGGCGGTCTGAACTTGAAAGAGTTCTTCCTGAATTAAATGGGGAAATTTCTGATAAGCAATTTGGGGTTTTAGGAAGCTTCTAGTGCTACCAGTGTCTAACAAGAATTTAGATTTGAGTTCGGGTATCAGGATGTATGGTAATTGGGTGTCATGGTTGTTTAAGAATATTACGTCGTGTTTGTGCTCTGACCGGTTAAAGGAAAATTTAGGTTTTCCTCTTGGGTATCTTTTTCAATATCGGGTTGCTGATAATCGATGTCATGATACAGATGATTCTGGTCAAATGGTGCATTAAAATGATCCTCAACGAGATTTAAGTCGTAGGGGTACTCGGGAGGTTCCTCGATAGGTACGTCAATGTGATCGGGGTGTTCAGGTGTTTGAGGGAATACTTCCTGATTGTACAGTTCTTGGCTTATAAAATTCTTTTTGTTGCCGTTAATCAAGGTGTTACCAGAACTGGTGTCCATGGGTTCAAATTTACGACTGATGTTAGATCTTTGGGACGCTTGTCCAAAGGGTTTAGGGGCAAATCCATTAGGTCGAAAAGCATTGGACTGGTTACTGAAAGGGCCGTTTGCTTTTGGCAAATAGCTTGGGAAACTAGAATTTGAGAACTGTGGTTTTGGGAAGTTGTTTTGTTGTGGGAAGCTCGGGAATGTTCGAGATGAATTGAAGTTGTTTGCCCATTGCGTTGGGGGTGCATTTGAAGTTTGAGGGTTACGGCTGAAATGGCTTGGGAAACTGGGTCTATTCATGGGCGTGGAACTAGAATTGTGAAATCTATTGGGTGGTTTTTGACTTTGCCCGAAATTTTGTGTAGTTTTGAAGCGAATAAAATTTTCCTCTTCTTTCACAAATGACATGGCTTGTTCCAAACTCGATGGGGTTTTTAATCTTACTACAAGTTGGAGGTTATACGGTAATCCATTGATGAACGTTTTTAGTGCAAATTCGTCGTAGTGATTAATCTTAATTAATTTTGTTTCATTGGTATCTGGGCCAGCGTTAAGTTTAGCAAATAGTAAACTCCTTGAATCTTGAATTCTCATGCCAAATTGCAAGGGAGATTCGGTTTTAAAAGGTTTTAAATTAATTAAGTCTTGTATTAGACAGTCTATAGATCTTTGATCCGCGAAACTGAGGGTCAAAACATCCTTTATGAGTGCCCAAGAATTTAATTCGACACGTGAAGAAATTAATTCGGCTGCTCTACCAGTCAATTTACTAAGTATCGTATCGAACAGGCAAATATTTATGGGATCATTTGGTTCTGCACGGTTAAAAAAAGCTTTTAACAGATTTTCCACAGCGGTAATAAATCTATTTAGTAAGCGAGGGTTACCGTCAAAATGTGGGATGTTATCAGACTGATATTTCAACAATTGGTAATTTACTGGGGGCATGTTGCTATTAGAATGGAGCGATATGTTATTAAATAAATCACTAAGATCAATTTCGTTTATCGGCTCAATCGTGAAGGCTCGGTTTTAGCAAAGTTAATACAATCGCTTCCTATTACTATTCTACTTAAAGTCTAATGCTAACAAAATGACAATTGATTAAACTTACAGCAAAATGAAGATTATTAGCTTCATGAAGTCTCTCGATGAGGCGATGGTCTTCGTCTTTGGGCTTCTCAGGATTGGCGATTTTTGTCCACCTGCGAAGGGTCCTACGAAGTACTGGAACTGGTCGATATGCTCTCGAACAGTGTCCAGGGCCTGTGGAGCTTGCTGTCTCGTCGTTGATTTGATCGGTGGTCCTTCGGGTTTCCTTAAGTCCTTTTGGAGTTAGATTCTTCTTTGAGCAAATTCTTGAAAGAAACCGTTCAAAATATGCCCTTTTGAACGTCTCAAAAATCCGAACGACTGCGCCAGTTATGTTTTGATCCGTTTTAAGACTCAAAAAAAAACACTTTACTTTGAAATTAATTTATTTCAAACAGGACCGATAGTAAACACAACGTTCGCGATACAAGCAAAGACTCACTAAAAAGGCTACTGCGCTTAATGCTACTTCTTATTTATACTAATCGTACGGGTGACGTCATAACAGCGACGCTTGGTGTTACGGGGATGTAACTAGCAAATTCAGAGATGAAACGATCGTTTCTGACCGATTTCGCTCGTTTCTGCCTGTTTTAGTCATTTTGGCACGTTTTCATCCATTTGGTTCTGTTTCCATCCAAAATAGACAGATTTGGCCGAAATAAGCCAAATCGGCCGATTTGAGCAAATTCCTTGGTGAAACGATCGTTTCTGACCGATTTCGCTCGTTTCTGCCTGTTTTAGTCATTTTGGCACGTTTTCATCAATTTGGTGCAATTTGAATCCAAAATAGACAGATTTGGCCGAAATAAGCCAAATCGGTCGATTTGAGCAAATTCCTGGATGAAACGATGGTTTCTGACCGATTTCGCTCGTTTCTGCCTGTTTTAGTCATTTTGGCACGTTTTCATCAATTTGGTGCAATTTGAATCCAAAATAGACAGATTTGGCCGAAATAAGCCAAATCGGTCGATTTGAGCAAATTCAGAGATGAAACGATCGTTTCTGACCGATTTCGCTCGTTTCTGCCTGTTTTAGTCATTTTGGCACGTTTTCATCCATTTGGTTCTGTTTCCATCCAAAATAGACAGATTTGGCCGAAATAAGCCAAATCGGTCGATTTGAGCAAATTCAGAGATGAAACGATCGTTTCTGACCGATTTCGCTCGTTTCTGCCTGTTTTAGTCATTTTGGCACGTTTTCATCCATTTGGTTCTGTTTCCATCCAAAATAGACAGATTTGGCCGAAATAAGCCAAATCGGTCGATTTGAGCAAATTCCTGGATGAAGCGATCGTTTCTGACCGATTTCGCTCGTTTCTTCCTGTTTTAGTCATTTTGGCACGTTTTCATCAATATGGTGCAATTTGAATCCAAAATAGACAGATATGGCCGAAATAAGCCAAATCGGTCGATTTGAGCAAATTCCTGGATGAAACGATCGTTTCTGACCGATTTCGCTCGTTTCTGCCTGTTTTAGTCATTTTGGCACGTTTTCATCAATTTGGTGCAATTTCAAGCCAAAATAGACAGATATGGCCGAAATAAGCCAAATCGGTCGAATAGAGCAAATTCCTGGATGAAACGATCGTTTCTGACCGATTTCGCTCGTTTCTGCCTGTTTTAGTCATTTTGGCACGTTTTCATCAATTTGGTGCAATTTCAAAGCCAAAATAGACAGATTTGGCCGAAATAAGCCAAATCGGTCGATTTGAGCAAATTCCTTTGTGAAACGATCGTTTCTGACCGATTTCGCTCGTTTCTGCCTGTTTTAGTCATTTTGGCACGTTTTCATCAATTTGGTGCAATTTGAATCCAAAATAGACAGATTTGGCCGAAATAAGCCAAATCGGTCGATTTGAGCAAATTCAGAGATGAAACGATCGTTTCTGACCGATTTCGCTCGTTTCTGCCTGTTTTAGTCATTTTGGCACGTTTTCATCAATTTGGTGCAATTTGAATCCAAAATAGACAGATTTGGCCGAAATAAGCCAAATCGGTCGAATTGAGCAAATTCCTGGATGAAACGATCGTTTCTGACCGATTTCGCTCGTTTCTGCCTGTTTTAGTCATTTTGGCACGTTTTCATCAATTTGGTGCAATTTCAAGCCAAAATAGACAGATATGGCCGAAATAAGCCAAATCGGTCGATTTGAGCAAATTCCTGGATGAAACGATCGTTTCTGACCGATTTCGCTCGTTTCTGCCTGTTTTAGTCATTTTGGCACGTTTTCATCAATTTGGTGCAATTTGAATCCAAAATAGACAGATATGGCCGAAATAAGCCAAATCGGCCGATTTGAGCAAATTCCTTGATGAAACGATCGTTTCTGACCGATTTCGCTCGTTTCTGCCTGTTTTAGTCATTTTGGCACGTTTTCATCCATTTGGTTCTGTTTCCATCCAAAATAGACAGATTTGGCCGAAATAAGCCAATTCGTCCGATTTGAGCAAATTCCTTGATGAAACGATCGTTTCTGACCGATTTCGCTCGTTTCTGCCTGTTTTAGTCATTTTGGCACGTTTTCATCAATTTGGTGCAATTTGAATCCAAAATAGACAGATTTGGCCGAAATAAGCCAAATCGGTCGATTTGAGCAAATTCCTTGGTGAAACGATCGTTTCTGACCGATTTCGCTCGTTTCTGCCTGTTTTAGTCATTTTGGCACGTTTTCATCAATTTGGTGCAATTTCAAGCCAAAATAGACAGATATGGCCGAAATAAGCCAAATCGGTCGATTTGAGCAAATTCCTGGATGAAACGATCGTTTCTGACCGATTTCGCTCGTTTCTGCCTGTTTTAGTCATTTTGGCACGTTTTCATCAATTTGGTGCAATTTGAATCCAAAATAGACAGATTTGGCCGAAATAAGCCAAATCGGTCGATTTGAGCAAATTCAGAGATGAAACGATCGTTTCTGACCGATTTCGCTCGTTTCTGCCTGTTTTAGTCATTTTGGCACGTTTTCATCAATTTGGTGCAATTTCAAGCCAAAATAGACAGATATGGCCGAAATAAGCCAAATCGGTCGATTTGAGCAAATTCCTGGATGAAACGATCGTTTCTGACCGATTTCGCTCGTTTCTGCCTGTTTTAGTCATTTTGGCACGTTTTCATCAATTTGGTGCAATTTGAATCCAAAATAGACAGTTTTTGGCCGAAATAAGCCAAATCGGTCGATTTGAGCAAATTCAGAGATGAAACGATCGTTTCTGACCGATTTCGCTCGTTTCTGCCTGTTTTAGTCATTTTGGCACGTTTTCATCCATTTGGTTCTGTTTCCATCCAAAATAGACAGATTTGGCCGAAATAAGCCAAATCGGTCGATTTGAGCAAATTCCTGGATGAAACGATCGTTTCTGACCGATGTCGCTCGTTTCTGCCTGTTTTAGTCATTTTGGCACGTTTTCATCCATTTGGTTCTGTTTCCATCCAAAATAGACAGATTTGGCCGAAATAAGCCAAATCGGTCGATTTGAGCAAATTCCTGGATGAAACGATCGTTTCTGACCGATGTCGCTCGTTTCTGCCTGTTTTAGTCATTTTGGCACGTTTTCATCCATTTGGTTCTGTTTCCATCCAAAATAGACAGATTTGGCCGAAATAAGCCAAATCGGTCGATTTGAGCAAATTCAGAGATGAAACGATCGTTTCTGACCGATTTCGCTCGTTTCTGCCTGTTTTAGTCATTTTGGCACTTTTTCATCAATATGGTGCAATTTGAATCCAAAATAGACAGATTTGGCCGAAATAAGCCAAATCGGCCGATTTGAGCAAATTCAGAGATGAAACGATCATTTCTGACCGATTTCGCTCGTTTCTGCCTGTTTTAGTCATTTTGGCACGTTTTCATCAATTTGGTTGCAATTTGAATCCAAAATAGACAGATTTGGCCGAAATAAGCCAAATCGGTCGATTTGAGCAAATTCCTGAATGAAACGATCGTTTCTGACCGATTTCGCTCGTTTCTGCCTGTTTTAGTCATTTTGGCACGTTTTCATCAATTTGGTGCAATTTGAATCCAAAATAGACAGATTTGGCCGAAATAAGCCAAATCGGTCGATTTGAGCAAATTCAGAGATGAAACGATCGTTTCTGACCGATTTCGCTA
>NW_027098639.1:0-28746 GCF_039881205.1 Euwallacea similis | reverse complement strand
TTGTCTATTTTCACTTCAAAATGCACCAAATTGATGAAAACGTGCCAAAATGACTAAAACAGGCAGAAACGAGCGAAATCGGTCAGAAACGATTGTTTCATCAAGGAATTTGCTCAAATCGGTCGTTTTGGCTTATTTCGGCCAAATCTGTCTGTTTTGCGTTGAAATTGCATCAAATTGATGAAAACGTGCCAAAATGACTAAAACAGGCAGAAACGAGCGAAATCGGTCAGAAACGATCGTTTCATCAAGGAATTTGCTCAAATCGGTCGTTTTGGCTTATTTCGGCCAAATCTGTCTGTTTTGGCTTGAAATTGCACCAAATTGATGAAAACGTGCCAAAATGACTAAAACAGGCAGAAACGAGCGAAATCGGTCAGAAACGATCGTTTCTTCAAGGAATTTGCTCAAATCGGTCGTTTTGGCTTATTTCGGCCAAATCTGTCTATTTTCACTTCAAAATGCACCAAATTGATGAAAACGTGCCAAAATGACTAAAACAGGCAGAAACGAGCGAAATCGGTCAGAAACGATTGTTTCATCAAGGAATTTGCTCAAATCGGTCGTTTTGGCTTATTTCGGCCAAATCTGTCTATTTTGGCTTGAAATTGCACCAAATTGATGAAAACGTGCCAAAATGACTAAAACAGGCAGAAACGAGTGAAATCGGTCAGAAACGATCGTTTCATCAAGGAATTTGCTCAAATCGGTCGTTTTGGCTTATTTCGGCCAAATCTGTCTGTTTTGGGTTGAAATTGCACCAAATTGATGAAAACGTGCCAAAATGACTAAAACAGGCAGAAACGAGCGAAATCGGTCAGAAACGATCGTTTCTTCAAGGAATTTGCTCAAATCGGTCGTTTTGGCTTATTTCGGCCAAATCTGTCTATTTTGGCTTGAAATTGCACCAAATTGATGAAAACGTGCCAAAATGACTAAAACAGGCAGAAACGAGTGAAATCGGTCAGAAACGATCGTTTCATCAAGGAATTTGCTCAAATCGGTCGTTTTGGCTTATTTCGGCCAAATCTGTCTGTTTTGCGTTGAAATTGCATCAAATTGATGAAAACGTGCCAAAATGACTAAAACAGGCAGAAACGAGCGAAATCGGTCAGAAACGATCGTTTCATCAAGGAATTTGCTCAAATCGGTCGTTTTGGCTTATTTCGGCCAAATCTGTCTATTTTCACTTCAAAATGCACCAAATTGATGAAAACGTGCCAAAATGACTAAAACAGGCAGAAACGAGAGAAATCGGTCAGAAACGATCGTTTCATCTCTAAATTTGCTGAAATCGACCGATTTGGCTTATTTAGGCCAAATCTGTCTATTTTCACTTCAAAATGCACCAAATTGATGAAAACGTGCCAAAATGACTAAAACAGGCAGAAACGAGCGAAATCGGTCAGAAACGATCGTTTCATCAAGGAATTTGCTCAAATCGGTCGTTTTGGCTTATTTCGGCCAAATCTGTCTGTTTTGCGTTGAAATTGCATCAAATTGATGAAAACGTGCCAAAATGACTAAAACAGGCAGAAACGAGCGAAATCGGTCAGAAACGATCGTTTCATCAAGGAATTTGCTCAAATCGGTCGTTTTGGCTTATTTCGGCCAAATCTGTCTATTTTCACTTCAAAATGCACCAAATTGATGAAAACGTGCCAAAATAACTAAAACAGGCAGAAACGAGAAAAATCGGTCAGAAACGATCGTTTCATCTCTGAATTTGCTCAAATCGACCGATTAGGCTTATTTCGGCCAAATCTGTGTATTTTGGATTCAAATTGCACCAAATTGATGAAAACGTGCCATAATGACCAAAACTGGCAGAAACGAGCGAAATCGGTCAGAAACGATCGTTTCATCAAGGAATTTTCTCAAATCGGTCTTTTTGGCTTATTTCGGCCAAATCTGTCTATTTTGGCTTGAAATTGCACCAAATTGATGAAAACGTGCCAAAATGACTAAAACAGGCAGAAACGAGCGAAATCGGTCAGAAACGATCGTTTCATCAAGGAATTTGCTCAAATCGGTCGTTTTGGCTTATTTCGGCCAAATCTGTCTATTTTGACTTGAAATTGCACCAAATTGATGAAAACGTGCCAAAATGACTAAAACAGGCAGAAACGAGTGAAATCGGTCAGAAACGATCGTTTCATCTCTAAATTTGCTGAAATCGACCGATTTGGCTTATTTAGGCCAAATCTGTCTATTTTGGATTCAAATTGCACCAAATTGATGAAAACGTGCCATAATGACTAAAACTGGCAGAAACGAGCGAAATCGATCAGAAACGATCGTTTCATCAAGGAATTTGCTCAAATCGGTCGTTTTGGCTTATTTCGGCCAAATCTGTGTATTTTGGATTCAAATTGCACCAAATTGATGAAAACGTGCCAAAATGACTAAAACAGGCAGAAACGAGCGAAATCGGTCAGAAACGATCGTTTCATCAAGGAATTTGCTCAAATCGGTCGTTTTGGCTTATTTCGGCCAAATCTGTCTATTTTCACTTCAAAATGCACCAAATTGATGAAAACGTGCCAAAATGACTAAAACAGGCAGAAACGAGCGAAATCGATCAGAAACGATCGTTTCATCAAGGAATTTGCTCAAATCGGTCGTTTTGGCTTATTTCGGCCAAATCTGTCTATTTTCACTTCAAAATGCACCAAATTGATGAAAACGTGCCAAAATGACTAAAACAAGCAGAAATGAGCGAAATCGGTCAGAAACGATCGTTTCTTCAAGGAATTTGCTCAAATCGGTCTTTTTGGCTTATTTCGGCCAAATCTGTCTATTTTGGCTTGAAATTGCACCAAATTGATGAAAACGTGCCAAAATGACTAAAACAGGCAGAAACGAGCGAAATCGGTCAGAAACGATCGTTTCATCAAGGAATTTGCTCAAATCGGTCGTTTTGGCTTATTTCGGCCAAATCTGTCTGTTTTGCGTTGAAATTGCACCAAATTGATGAAAACGTGCCAAAATGACTAAAACAGACAGAAACGAGCGAAATCGGTCAGAAACGATCGTTTCATCAAGGAATTTGCTCAAATCGGTCGTTTTGGCTTATTTCGGCCAAATCTGTCTGTTTTGCGTTGAAATTGCATCAAATTGATGAAAACGTGCCAAAATGACTAAAACAGGCAGAAACGAGCGAAATCGGTCAGAAACGATCGTTTCATCAAGGAATTTGCTCAAATCGGTCGTTTTGGCTTATTTCGGCCAAATCTGTCTATTTTCACTTCAAAATGCACCAAATTGATGAAAACGTGCCAAAATGACTAAAACAGGCAGAAACGAGCGAAATCGATCAGAAACGATCGTTTCATCAAGGAATTTGCTCAAATCGGTCGTTTTGGCTTATTTCGGCCAAATCTGTCTATTTTCACTTCAAAATGCACCAAATTGATGAAAACGTGCCAAAATGACTAAAACAGGCAGAAATGAGCGAAATCGGTCAGAAACGATCGTTTCTTCAAGGAATTTGCTCAAATCGGTCGTTTTGGCTTATTTCGGCCAAATCTGTCTATTTTCACTTCAAAATGCACCAAATTGATGAAAACGTGCCAAAATGACTAAAACAGGCAGAAACGAGCGAAATCGATCAGAAACGATCGTTTCATCAAGGAATTTGCTCAAATCGGTCGTTTTGGCTTATTTCGGCCAAATCTGTCTATTTTCACTTCAAAATGCACCAAATTGATGAAAACGTGCCAAAATGACTAAAACAGACAGAAACGAGCGAAATCGGTCAGAAACGATCGTTTCATCAAGGAATTTGCTCAAATCGGTCGTTTTGGCTTATTTCGGTCAAATCTGTCTGTTTTGCGTTGAAATTGCATCAAATTGATGAAAACGTGCCAAAATGACTAAAACAGGCAGAAACGAGCGAAATCGGTCAGAAACGATCGTTTCATCAAGGAATTTGCTCAAATCGGTCGTTTTGGCTTATTTCGGCCAAATCTGTCTGTTTTGCGTTGAAATTGCATCAAATTGATGAAAACGTGCCAAAATGACTAAAACAGGCAGAAACGAGCGAAATCGGTCAGAAACGATCGTTTCATCAAGGAATTTGCTCAAATCGGTCGTTTTGGCTTATTTCGGCCAAATCTGTCTATTTTCACTTCAAAATGCACCAAATTGATGAAAACGTGCCAAAATGACTAAAACAGGCAGAAACGAGCGAAATCGATCAGAAACGATCGTTTCATCAAGGAATTTGCTCAAATCGGTCGTTTTGGCTTATTTCGGCCAAATCTGTCTATTTTCACTTCAAAATGCACCAAATTGATGAAAACGTGCCAAAATGACTAAAACAGGCAGAAATGAGCGAAATCGGTCAGAAACGATCGTTTCTTCAAGGAATTTGCTCAAATCGGTCGTTTTGGCTTATTTCGGCCAAATCTGTCTATTTTCACTTCAAAATGCACCAAATTGATGAAAACGTGCCAAAATGACTAAAACAGGCAGAAACGAGCGAAATCGGTCAGAAACGATCGTTTCTTCAAGGAATTTGCTCAAATCGGTCGTTTTGGCTTATTTCGGCCAAATCTGTCTATTTTGGCTTGAAATTGCACCAAATTGATGAAAACGTGCCAAAATGACTAAAACAGGCAGAAACGAGTGAAATCGGTCAGAAACGATCGTTTCATCAAGGAATTTGCTCAAATCGGTCGTTTTGGCTTATTTCGGCCAAATCTGTCTGTTTTGCGTTGAAATTGCATCAAATTGATGAAAACGTGCCAAAATGACTAAAACAGGCAGAAACGAGCGAAATCGGTCAGAAACGATCGTTTCATCAAGGAATTTGCTCAAATCGGTCGTTTTGGCTTATTTCGGCCAAATCTGTCTGTTTTGGCTTGAAATTGCACCAAATTGATGAAAACGTGCCAAAATGACTAAAACAGGCAGAAACGAGCGAAATCGGTCAGAAACGATCGTTTCATCAAGGAATTTGCTCAAATCGGTCGTTTTGGCTTATTTCGGCCAAATCTGTCTATTTTCACTTCAAAATGCACCAAATTGATGAAAACGTGCCAAAATGACTAAAACAGGCAGAAACGAGCGAAATCGGTCAGAAACGATCGTTTCATCAAGGAATTTGCTCAAATCGGTCGTTTTGGCTTATTTCGGCCAAATCTGTCTATTTTCACTTCAAAATGCACCAAATTGATGAAAACGTGCCAAAATGACTAAAACAGGCAGAAATGAGCGAAATCGGTCAGAAACGATCGTTTCTTCAAGGAATTTGCTCAAATCGGTCGTTTTGGCTAATTTCGGCCAAATCTGTCTATTTTCACTTCAAAATGCACCAAATTGATGAAAACGTGCCAAAATGACTAAAACAGGCAGAAACGAGCGAAATCGGTCAGAAACGATCGTTTCATCAAGGAATTTGCTCAAATCGGTCGTTTTGGCTTATTTCGGCCAAATCTGTCTATTTTCACTTCAAAATGCACCAAATTGATGAAAACGTGCCAAAATGACTAAAACAGGCAGAAACGAGCGAAATCGGTCAGAAACGATCGTTTCATCAAGGAATTTGCTCAAATCGGTCGTTTTGGCTTATTTCGGCCAAATCTGTCTGTTTTGGGTTGAAATTGCACCAAATTGATGAAAACGTGGCAAAATGACTAAAACAGGAAGAAACGAGCGAAATCGGTCAGAAACGATCGTTTCTTCAAGGAATTTGCTCAAATCGGTCGTTTTGGCTTATTTCGGCCAAATCTGTGTATTTTGGCTTAGTTACCTCACAGCAACGAGCAGTGTAAAGACATTTTGTGCTGAGTCGATAATAAGCCAATCATAAATAGCTGTAGAAACCTTTTAGAGTCAGTCAGTTGAACTTCGTTGTTAGTACGTTTAACGTTATTATAATTTGTATTTTTCTTTGTGGAAGTAGTGTATTTTGTGTAGTAATAAATAATTTTTTTTAAAAACTCTATCGTGATTTATCGAGATATAACTGGCGCAGTCGAAGAGGATCGTTTCGGGCTCGTGTCGAATCACCGGTAACGAACTAACCGCAAACGATTTGAACTCTACGTGAAGTATTCCTGTGAAGCAAAGAAGTATCAAACTAAGAAGAGGAGTTTGGACCAAGATAGCCAATCTCGCAAGGACCAGTACCTTTGGGAAGACCAGAATAGCTGACCGAAGTATCTGCCCTTATAGTATGAACCTAAGAACCATCATTGTACTAAGGTAAGTGCAATTGATAAAATTTGATGACCGAAGTTGACGAATTATTGGGTCAATTAGCCACCCTTCAATTAGATAAACCTTCAACTGACTCCACTTCGGAAAATTCAGAAGTGTCAAATCATTTTATAGTAAATTCTTCTTATAAAAACCAATTTGAAATGGCAGAATTTAAGCCAGAATACCTCAAATGTATTCCCGAATTTGACGGCAACCCCAATGATCTAAGTAGATATTTGAGTGTTTGTCAATCTGTGATAGATACTTTCTATAGGGCTCAACAACCGAACCATTTCCAAAACATATATTTGTTAAACTGTATTATCGGAAAATTGACAGGCAATGCAAAGCTCGTATTAGGTACGCAAAATGTCACGACTTGGGAAGAGTTAAAGAAAATTCTAAGTCGACATTTCGCTGACCAAAGAGACGAAGCATGTCTCAATCGCGATTTAGTTATGCTTAGACAGCAGAATAATGAGAATCCTAGCCAATTCTATGACAACGTCTTGCATATACTCAATCTTTTATGTTCCTATATTAATGTACATGAAGAGACGGATCAGGCAAGAAATCTTAAACGTAAACTTTACAATGAATTAGCGTTAAAGACGTTTTTATCTGGATTGAAAGAACCTTTGGGCACCACCATCCGATGTATGCGTCCAAGAGACCTGCCACAAGCCCTACAGTTCGTTACAGAGGAAAGCAATATCCATTATTTCCAATCAAATACTAGAACAAAACCCCCAACAAAACCATTCACGCCAACACCACGACATCCCACTCATTCGTATGTGAACACACAGTTCCAACGCCCAATTCCCAACCAATTTAATGCCAATTCACCCTTCAATAGGGTCGGACAATTTCAACCGTCACCATTTCAAAATCAGCAACAATGGTTCCCAACGAATTCCCAAATGTTCAGAAACAAGCCGACGACGAATGTCTTTCGGCCCAATCAGAACAAACCCCTTCCGAAACCTACCCCAATGAGCATTTCGACAAGACAAACCACAAAAACCTTCAAACCCCATGTTAACAACGGTCCCCGAATGGCGAACCGATTTAATCAAAACCCTAATCAAACACCCAATTTCATTGCCGAAGAATTGTATAATGCCAATGTTCTTGAAGAACCCCTTAACGACGCAGACAATACCGAAAATTATACATCTTATCAAATGTACAATGACCGTGAGACGTTAAAACAAAATTACCAAGAAAACCAATGGGAGCATTCACCGCAATATGATCAGCACTCGACGGAGTACGCGGAATACTATGAGACTGATGAATCAGCAAACGTCCAGTCCGATACAAATTTTATCGGAACACGCCTGGTCAACGACCAGACGTAATACCAGAAGTTATACCGCTAAATAATGCCAATACCAGTGAATTGTCGTACATTGTTTTTCCCGAATATAAACTTAAACTTTTAATCGACAGCGGATCGACTAAGTCATTTATCAATCCCGAGTTAGCCCAAAAACTTTTTCCAAAATTCATTAAATATGATCCTTTTATTGTATCGACAGTGTTCCAACAATCTGCTCACCAATACAGCGCAGAAATTCCTGCATCAAAAATATTTAGACTACCCAAACCTTGTCATATGAAATTCTACTTGTTCAAATTTCACAATGTATTCGATGGACTGATCGGCATCGATAACTTGAAAAATTTACAGGCCAGTCTAGACTACGACAAAGGATATCTGATAACACCCTATGCGAGTATCAAGTTACATTTTCACGAAACCAAAATGCAAGTAAATAATATAACGATAGCGGCGCGTAGCGAGCAGGTAATAAAAATTAAGACCGACATTCAACAGGGAGAAATAGTGATCCCTTACCAAAGATTACACAACTGTGAGATTCCAAACTGTATAACAATAGCTAAAGATGGTTATGCCTTAACCACCATACTCAATAACACGTGCGAGCCAATAACCCTAGACATCTCGGAACCATTCAGTGTAGAACCGTACGAAGACAACCAAAACTACGACAAAAATACCCAAATCAATTTGAATAATTTAACATTCAATTCTAGCCAACCACAAAAGTTTAACCCATCCGATATTCGCACCGACCATCTCAACGCAGAAGAAAAACAAAAAATCCTAAAGTTATGTGAGGAGTTCTCGGATATATTTTATCACGAGGGAATGCCTCTTACTTTCACAAGCAAAATCAAACACGAAATAAAAACAACCGACGAGTCACCAGTCTATGCGAAATCATACAGGTACCCCTTCATACATAAACAGGAAGTGGAAACCCAAATTAGGAAAATGCTAGATCAAAATATCATCAGACCTAGTAACTCTCCATGGTCCGCACCCATTTGGGTCGTGCCAAAAAAAAGGGACGCGTCTGGAAAACAAAAATGGCGCGTATGCGTGGACTTTAGGAAATTAAACGAAAAGACCATAGATGACAAATACCCCCTTCCAAACATCACAGACCTTTTGGACAAACTGGGGAAATGCCAGTACTTTAGCACCCTAGACCTCGCTAGTGGCTTTCATCAAATAGAGATGAAAGAGAGTGATGTCCAAAAGACCGCATTCAGTACAGAACACGGGCACTTCGAGTACACCCGAATGCCATTTGGTTTAAAAAATGCTCCGGCGACCTTCCAAAGGGTCATGGATAGCATTTTGCGAGGCGTCCAAAATGAGAAGTGTCTCGTTTATTTGGATGACATCATCGTGTTCTCTACCTCTCTACAGGAACATCTAGAACGACTTAGGGCGGTATTCAATAGACTGAGAGATTCAAATTTCAAGATCCAACTTGACAAAAGTGAGTTCCTCCGACGGGAAGTTGCGTACCTGGGACACATAGTGACACCAGATGGCGTAAAACCCAACCCGGATAAGATAGTAGCCATAAAGAACTACCCAATACCAAAGACCACGAAACAAATTAAGGGATTTTTGGGACTATTGGGCTACTATCGTAAATTCATAAACAATTTTGCTGGACTAACCAAACCAATGACCAAATGTTTGAAAAAGGGTGCCAAAATCGAACATAACCACGAATTTATTGACTGCTTCGAAGCATGTAAAAACCTATTAATTAACGAACCAATCCTTCAGTATCCGGATCTGACCAAACCATTTAACTTGACGTGTGACGCTAGTAACGTAGCACTAGGCGCTGTGCTATCACAAGGTCAAATAGGTCAAGACCTTCCTATAGCATATGCATCAAGGACCCTCAATGACTCGGAGCAAAAATACTCGACCATCGAGAAAGAGTGCCTCTGTCTTGTATGGGCCACTAAATATTTTAGGCCCTATCTTTTTGGAAAAAAATTTAATATTGTCACGGACCACAAACCTTTGCAGTGGCTGTTCAATTTAAAAGATCCCTCTTCTAAGCTCCTAAGGTGGCGAATCAAACTGGAGGAGTTTGACTACAAAATTATATATAAAAAAGGGAAATTAAATACAAACGCCGACGCATTGAGCAGGATCGAGCTACACACTAAGGAAACAGACGGATTTGAAAGCCTGGTGGAATACATGAACGAATTTAATAAAAGTTTACAAAATGAAGGCACTACTGGAAATATAGCCGGACAATCAGACGAACAAAAGGTCAACGATCCCGACCAGATGTCAACAATAGCCAACCCCGACCTAGACCAACAAAAAGAACGAGAATTAATACCAGAAAACATAGAGGAAGCAGACGAGAGTCAAACCATACATACTAATGACAACCAAGATCCAGTAGTAGGTGTGCCTATTACAGAAGCTGCAGTGAACTATGGTGCAAATCAAATAATAATTTCGCAAGTTTTCCATTCTCCAGCTAAGACAAAAAAGATACTTTTATTCGGAAAAAAGAGACGGTACGTACTACAGTTATCCGAAAATAATCTTGAATACGATGTAATGAGATTTATCAAAGAAAACGTAGCTCCTGAAAAACTGTATTCAATTTACTTTGAAAACCCCGATTTATACCCACAATTTTGCGAAATTGTGAGGAAAAATTTTAAATGGCCGTCCCTAAAATTCAAAAGATGTACTACAAAACTTATAGACGTGACTGAAGAAAGTGAAATTCAAGAAGTCATCCAAGCCTACCACGAAGGAAAGACAAACCATAGAGGGATAGAAGAAACAGAGCAGAGGATCAGGAACAAGTATTACTGGCCTAATCAAAAAATCTCCATACAAGCTTATGTGAACCAATGCGAAATATGTCAGCGAAGCAAATATGCTAGAAACCCAGTAAAGATGGAAATGAACATCACGCCCACTGCAACTAGACCCTTCGAAATCATACATCTAGACACGTACACATTAGATAAAATCAAATTCTTAACCATCGTTGATAGTTTTTCCAAGTATGCCCAGGCATACCCTCTAAATTCCTTAGGCGCAACGGAGATATCGGACAATTTAATCTCATTCTTCTCTCACCATGGAATTCCGACCAAAGTAATTACCGATAACGGCACTGAATTCAAAAACACAGTGGTCATGGAATTATTGCAGTTACATAAAATCAAAATTCATTTTTGTTCTCCTGACCACCCGCAATCAAACGGATTAATCGAGAGATTACATTCAACCTTGACAGAGCATGTCCGACTGTTAAACAACCAGGGTCAAGAAAAAACACCCGTAGCTAAAAAGATGAGATACGCAATACTAGCATACAACCACTCGATTCACTCGGCAACCAATTTCAGACCAATAGACGTCATTAATGGCCATATTAGTTGCGAAGACCCATTCAATGTAGACCTGAATCGGACCCTGATGACTAATTATGTCACAGATCACAAGGAAAGGACGAAACTATTATACTCCGAAATAAACAGATCGCTAATGGAGAATAAAGAGAAAACAATAGGGAAACTTAATGAGAAACGGGACGAACCATCCCTATTTAAACCTCAAGAACAAACATACCCAAAGCAACACGCGAGACAAAAATTAAGCGACCCTTTCCGGACCCCCACAAAAATTAAATCCGTAAACCCAACTCGTAAAACAGTAACTACTACCGATCACGGAAAAATCCACATGGATAACCTAAAGAGACCGTTTCGGAAAAGATATAGCTTTAATAACGATCCATAGAGCAACTAATAAGGATTATTTTAGTTTAAGAATAATTGTAACTCTGCTTATTTTTCTATATTCATACTTATATTACGCTATTGATAACACCCAATATTATTGTTTCAGCATATTTAATGGCATATTCGGGACTCAAGAACCCATCGAAATGCGCAAATTAACCAATAACCCGGGCATCATACCTTTAAAGATAGGAAATGCAAAAATTGCACACCATTCACATACCTTACTACACTACTACGACTTAAATCCGATCATCAATCAAATGAATGTACTACACACAAGAACGACAAACATAACGATGACAATAAATGACGCCAAAGACTACAAACTGTACCTAGAGGAATTAAAAAACTTTTTGGAAATACTCAACCTTGTTCAAGGACGAGTCGAGATAAAATTAAACCAAATTATACCTCATCCTCATAGAGCGAAACGCGGGCTGATAAATGGCATAGGCTCTATATTTAAAGGCATCACCGGAAACCTCGATGCATCAGATGGTGATAGGTATGATAAACTCATCAGGGACCTCCAAAAGAACCAGATGAGTTTACAAAGGTCAATTCTAATCCAAAAATCATTATCCCTATCCGCAATAGAAAAATTTAATCACACGATACAACAACTATATAGGAATGATAAATTGATTGAAGCAAAATTAAACCAAATACTACCGCATATCATGGAAATAGGAAATGGTAGAAATTGTATTTTTCTGAAAGAAATCATAAACGAAATGGTAAACATGTACGAGGTAATTGACTCTATACTTCAAGATATAGAAAGCTCCTTGGTATTTGCTAAAATTAAAGCCATGCACCCCAGTATTATTAGGACCGAAGACCTTTATACTGAATTAAAGAATCTTCAAGGAAAGCTAGGACTAGACCAGTTACCTCTACCTGTAACAGTTGAAAATATTCCAATATTCGAAAAGATCATTGACCTAGAATGTTTTGTTTCCAACAATAGGATTGTTTATATATTGCACATCCCTACGGTATATAATGAATCTTTTAACTACTATCACTTATATTCAATTCCGATACATACAGGGAGTCTGTTTAAGGCCGTCATTCCGCGAAACAAATTTCTTGTAAAAAACCAATTGCACTTTGCCTATTATGGAGAAGAATGTCAAACAGTCCTTACTGAATTTTACCTATGTCGCAAGAAGAACCTAGAAATAGTCAACGAAGATGCTCCATGCGAGGTCAAGTTGTTAAACTACGATAGGACTACCCCAACGTGCAAGCAAACAGAAGTGCAGATTGCAGAAGTAATGTTCGAGCAACTAGACGAAACAAACCAATGGATATTAATATGCCCCAAAAAGGAAATTGTGCACACCTCCTGCCCAGGAAGAGGAAGTGAAACAAAAAATCTGATGGGGACATTCTTATGCGATCTCCCATTAGGATGCCAGATAACAGTTAATGGCAGAACAGTTAGCAACGAACCAGGGGTTATAAGAACCTACCCTCAGCCTATCTTGTTCCCGGATCTAGTGACAGACTACACCATGCTGCCAATATTAAACTTGAGCTTACACTTGCCGGAACTCAAGCTGGACGAACTTCACAAACTCAAGCAAGAAATAGCCCAAACACGGGATCAACCCTTCATACCACTGGGAGAAATTTCAACAGCCCCAAGCATATGGACCTTATTAATGTACATCTTAATAATAGGAGGCTGCTGTACCTTAATCTGGAAAAAGATACTTTCACCAAAGATTAAGAGTAAAAACTCAAAACGGAGAAAGGACCTCCCGATGGAAGCTATCCAACTCCCATGACGAGCCTGGAAGTTGGAACTCAGGGGGAAGGAGTTACCTCACAGCAACGAGCAGTGTAAAGACATTTTGTGCTGAGTCGATAATAAGCCAATCATAAATAGCTGTAGAAACCTTTTAGAGTCAGTCAGTTGAACTTCGTTGTTAGTACGTTTAACGTTATTATAATTTGTATTTTTCTTTGTGGAAGTAGTGTATTTTGTGTAGTAATAAATAATTTTTTTTAAAAACTCTATCGTGATTTATCGAGATATAACTGCTTGAAATTGCACCAAATTGATGAAAACGTGCCAAAATGACTAAAACAGGCAGGAACGAGCGAAATCGGTCAGAAACGATCGTTTCATCTCTAAATTTGCTGAAATCGACCGATTTGGCTTATTTAGGCCAAATCTGTCTATTTTGGATTCAAATTGCACCAAATTGATGAAAACGTGCCATAATGACCAAAACTGGCAGAAACGAGCGAAATCGGTCAGAAACGATCGTTTCATCAAGGAATTTGCTCAAATCGGTCTTTTTGGCTTATTTCGGCCAAATCTGTCTATTTTGGCTTGAAATTGCACCAAATTGATGAAAACGTGCCAAAATGACTAAAACAGGCAGAAACGAGCGAAATCGGTCAGAAACGATCGTTTCATCAAGGAATTTGCTCAAATCGGTCGTTTTGGCTTATTTCGGCCAAATCTGTCTGTTTTGCGTTGAAATTGCATCAAATTGATGAAAACGTGCCAAAATGACTAAAACAGGCAGAGACGAGAGAAATCGGTCAGAAACGATCGTTTCATCTCTGAATTTGCTCAAATCGGTCGTTTTGGCTTATTTCGGCCAAATCTGTCTATTTTCACTTCAAAATGCACCAAATTGATGAAAACGTGCCAAAATGACTAAAACAGGCAGAAACGAGAGAAATCGGTCAGAAACGATCGTTTCATCTCTAAATTTGCTGAAATCGACCGATTTGGCTTATTTAGGCCAAATCTGTCTATTTTCACTTCAAAATGCACCAAATTGATGAAAACGTGCCAAAATGACTAAAACAGGCAGAAACGAGCGAAATCGATCAGAAACGATCGTTTCATCAAGGAATTTGCTCAAATCGGTCGTTTTGGCTTATTTCGGCCAAATCTGTCTATTTTCACTTCAAAATGCACCAAATTGATGAAAACGTGCCAAAATGACTAAAACAGGCAGAAATGAGCGAAATCGGTCAGAAACGATCGTTTCTTCAAGGAATTTGCTCAAATCGGTCTTTTTGGCTTATTTCGGCCAAATCTGTCTATTTTGGCTTGAAATTGCACCAAATTGATGAAAACGTGCCAAAATGACTAAAACAGGCAGAAACGAGCGAAATCGGTCAGAAACGATCGTTTCATCAAGGAATTTGCTCAAATCGGTCGTTTTGGCTTATTTCGGCCAAATCTGTCTGTTTTGCGTTGAAATTGCACCAAATTGATGAAAACGTGCCAAAATGACTAAAACAGACAGAAACGAGCGAAATCGGTCAGAAACGATCGTTTCATCAAGGAATTTGCTCAAATCGGTCGTTTTGGCTTATTTCGGCCAAATCTGTCTATTTTCACTTCAAAATGCACCAAATTGATGAAAACGTGCCAAAATGACTAAAACAGGCAGAAACGAGCGAAATCGATCAGAAACGATCGTTTCATCAAGGAATTTGCTCAAATCGGTCGTTTTGGCTTATTTCGGCCAAATCTGTCTATTTTCACTTCAAAATGCACCAAATTGATGAAAACGTGCCAAAATGACTAAAACAGGCAGAAATGAGCGAAATCGGTCAGAAACGATCGTTTCTTCAAGGAATTTGCTCAAATCGGTCGTTTTGGCTTATTTCGGCCAAATCTGTCTATTTTCACTTCAAAATGCACCAAATTGATGAAAACGTGCCAAAATGACTAAAACAGGCAGAAACGAGCGAAATCGATCAGAAACGATCGTTTCATCAAGGAATTTGCTCAAATCGGTCGTTTTGGCTTATTTCGGCCAAATCTGTCTATTTTCACTTCAAAATGCACCAAATTGATGAAAACGTGCCAAAATGACTAAAACAGACAGAAACGAGCGAAATCGGTCAGAAACGATCGTTTCATCAAGGAATTTGCTCAAATCGGTCGTTTTGGCTTATTTCGGTCAAATCTGTCTGTTTTGCGTTGAAATTGCATCAAATTGATGAAAACGTGCCAAAATGACTAAAACAGGCAGAAACGAGCGAAATCGGTCAGAAACGATCGTTTCATCAAGGAATTTGCTCAAATCGGTCGTTTTGGCTTATTTCGGCCAAATCTGTCTATTTTCACTTCAAAATGCACCAAATTGATGAAAACGTGCCAAAATGACTAAAACAGGCAGAAACGAGCGAAATCGGTCAGAAACGATCGTTTCTTCAAGGGAATTTGCTCAAATCGGTCGTTTTGGCTTATTTCGGCCAAATCTGTCTATTTTGGCTTGAAATTGCACCAAATTGATGAAAACGTGCCAAAATGACTAAAACAGGCAGAAACGAGTGAAATCGGTCAGAAACGATCGTTTCATCAAGGAATTTGCTCATATCGGTCGTTTTGGCTTATTTCGGCCAAATCTGTCTGTTTTGCGTTGAAATTGCATCAAATTGATGAAAACGTGCCAAAATGACTAAAACAGGCAGAAACGAGCGAAATCGGTCAGAAACGATCGTTTCATCAAGGAATTTGCTCAAATCGGTCGTTTTGGCTTATTTCGGCCAAATCTGTCTATTTTCACTTCAAAATGCACCAAATTGATGAAAACGTGCCAAAATGACTAAAACAGGCAGAAACGAGCGAAATCGATCAGAAACGATCGTTTCATCAAGGAATTTGCTCAAATCGATCGTTTTGGCTTATTTCGGCCAAATCTGTCTATTTTCACTTCAAAATGCACCAAATTGATGAAAACGTGCCAAAATGACTAAAACAGGCAGAAATGAGCGAAATCGGTCAGAAACGATCGTTTCTTCAAGGAATTTGCTCAAATCGGTCGTTTTGGCTTATTTCGGCCAAATCTGTCTATTTCACTTCAAAATGCACCAAATTGATGAAAACGTGCCAAAATGACTAAAACAGGCAGAAACGAGCGAAATCGATCAGAAACGATCGTTTCATCAAGGAATTTGCTCAAATCGGTCGTTTTGGCTTATTTCGGCCAAATCTGTCTATTTTCACTTCAAAATGCACCAAATTGATGAAAACGTGCCAAAATGACTAAAACAGACAGAAACGAGCGAAATCGGTCAGAAACGATCGTTTCATCAAGGAATTTGCTCAAATCGGTCGTTTTGGCTTATTTCGGTCAAATCTGTCTGTTTTGCGTTGAAATTGCATCAAATTGATGAAAACGTGCCAAAATGACTAAAACAGGCAGAAACGAGCGAAATCGTCAGAAACGATCGTTTCATCAAGGAATTTGCTCAAATCGGTCGTTTGGCTTATTTCGGCCAAATCTGTCTATTTTCACTTCAAAATGCACCAAATTGATGAAAACGTGCCAAAATGACTAAACAGGCAGAAACGAGCGAAATCGTCAGAAACGATCGTTTCTTCAAGGAATTTGCTCAAATCGGTCGTTTTGGCTTATTTCGGCCAAATCTGTCTATTTTGGCTTGAAATTGCACCAAATTGATGAAAACGTGCCAAAATGACTAAAACAGGCAGAAACGAGTGAAATCGGTCAGAAACGATCGTTTCATCAAGGAATTTGCTCAAATCGGTCGTTTTGGCTTATTTCGGCCAAATCTGTCTGTTTTGCGTTGAAATTGCATCAAATTGATGAAAACGTGCCAAAATGACTAAAACAGGCAGAAACGAGCGAAATCGGTCAGAAACGATCGTTTCATCAAGGAATTTGCTCAAATCGGTCGTTTTGGCTTATTTCGGCCAAATCTGTCTGTTTTGGCTTGAAATTGCACCAAATTGATGAAAACGTGCCAAAATGACTAAAACAGGCAGAAACGAGCGAAATCGGTCAGAAACGATCGTTTCATCAAGGAATTTGCTCAAATCGGTCTTTTTGGCTTATTTCGGCCAAATCTGTCTATTTTGGCTTGAAATTGCACCAAATTGATGAAAACGTGCCAAAATGACTAAAACAGGCAGAAACGAGCGAAATCGGTCAGAAACGATCGTTTCTTCAAGGAATTTGCTCAAATCGGTCGTTTTGGCTTATTTCGGCCAAATCTGTCTATTTTGGCTTGAAATTGCACCAAATTGATGAAAACGTGCCAAAATGACTAAAACAGGCAGAAACGAGTGAAATCGGTCAGAAACGATCGTTTCATCAAGGAATTTGCTCAAATCGGTCGTTTTGGCTTATTTCGGCCAAATCTGTCTGTTTTGGGTTGAAATTGCACCAAATTGATAAAAACGTGCTAAAATGACTAAACAGGCAGAAACGAGCGAAATCGGTCAGAAACGATCGTTTCATCTCTAAATTTGCTGAAATCGACCGATTTGGCTTTATTTCGGCCAAATCTGTCTGTTTTGGGTTGAAATTGCACCAAATTGATGAAAACGTGCCATAATGACTAAAACTGGCAGAAACGAGCGAAATCGATCAGAAACGATCGTTTCATCAAGGAATTTGCTCAAATCGGTCGTTTTGGCTTATTTCGGCCAAATCTGTCTGTTTGGCTTGAAATTGCACCAAATTGATGAAAACGTGCCAAAATGACTAAAACAGGCAGAAACGAGCGAAATCGGTCAGAAACGATCGTTTCATCAAGGAATTTGCTCAAATCGGTCGTTTTGGCTTATTTCGGCCAAATCTGTCTATTTTCACTTCAAAATGCACCAAATTGATGAAAACGTGCCAAAATGACTAAAACAGGCAGAAACGAGCGAAATCGGTCAGAAACGATCGTTTCATCAAGGAATTTGCTCAAATCGGTCGTTTTGGCTTATTTCGGCCAAATCTGTCTATTTTCACTTCAAAATGCACCAAATTGATGAAAACGTGCCAAAATGACTAAAACAGGCAGAAATGAGCGAAATCGGTCAGAAACGATCGTTTCTTCAAGGAATTTGCTCAAATCGGTCGTTTTGGCTAATTTCGGCCAAATCTGTCTATTTTCACTTCAAAATGCACCAAATTGATGAAAACGTGCCAAAATGACTAAAACAGGCAGAAACGAGCGAAATCGGTCAGAAACGATCGTTTCATCAAGGAATTTGCTCAAATCGGTCGTTTTGGCTTATTTCGGCCAAATCTGTCTATTTTCACTTCAAAATGCACCAAATTGATGAAAACGTGCCAAAATGACTAAAACAGGCAGAAACGAGCGAAATCGGTCAGAAACGATCGTTTCATCAAGGAATTTGCTCAAATCGGTCGTTTTGGCTTATTTCGGCCAAATCTGTCTATTTTCACTTCAAAATGCACCAAATTGATGAAAACGTGCCAAAATGACTAAAACAGGCAGAAACGAGCGAAATCGGTCAGAAACGATCGTTTCATCAAGGAATTTGCTCAAATCGGTCGTTTTGGCTTATTTCGGCCAAATCTGTCTATTTTCACTTCAAAATGCACCAAATTGATGAAAACGTGCCAAAATAACTAAAACAGGCAGAAACGAGAAAAATCGGTCAGAAACGATCGTTTCATCTCTGAATTTGCTCAAATCGACCGATTAGGCTTATTTCGGCCAAATCTGTGTATTTTGGATTCAAATTGCACCAAATTGATGAAAACGTGCCATAATGACCAAAACTGGCAGAAACGAGCGAAATCGGTCAGAAACGATCGTTTCATCAAGGAATTTTCTCAAATCGGTCTTTTTGGCTTATTTCGGCCAAATCTGTCTATTTTGGCTTGAATTTGCACCAAATTGATGAAAACGTGCCAAAATGACTAAAACAGGCAGAAACGAGCGAAATCGGTCAGAAACGATCGTTTCATCAAGGAATTTGCTCAAATCGGTCGTTTTGGCTTATTTCGGCCAAATCTGTCTATTTTGACTTGAAATTGCACCAAATTGATGAAAACGTGCCAAAATGACTAAAACAGGCAGAAACGAGTGAAATCGGTCAGAAACGATCGTTTCATCTCTAAATTTGCTGAAATCGACCGATTTGGCTTATTTAGGCCAAATCTGTCTATTTTGGATTCAAATTGCACCAAATTGATGAAAACGTGCCATAATGACTAAAACTGGCAGAAACGAGCGAAATCGATCAGAAACGATCGTTTCATCAAGGAATTTGCTCAAATCGGTCGTTTTGGCTTATTTCGGCCAAATCTGTGTATTTTGGATTCAAATTGCACCAAATTGATGAAAACGTGCCAAAATGACTAAAACAGGCAGAAACGAGCGAAATCGGTCAGAAACGATCGTTTCATCAAGGAATTTGCTCAAATCGGTCGTTTTGGCTTATTTCGGCCAAATCTGTCTATTTTCACTTCAAAATGCACCAAATTGATGAAAACGTGCCAAAATGACTAAAACAGGCAGAAACGAGCGAAATCGATCAGAAACGATCGTTTCATCAAGGAATTTGCTCAAATCGGTCGTTTTGGCTTATTTCGGCCAAATCTGTCTATTTTGGCTTGAAATTGCACCAAATTGATGAAAACGTGCCAAAATGACTAAAACAGGCAGAAACGAGCGAAATCGGTCAGAAACGATCGTTTCATCAAGGAATTTGCTCAAATCGGTCGTTTTGGCTTATTTCGGCCAAATCTGTCTGTTTTGCGTTGAAATTGCACCAAATTGATGAAAACGTGCCAAAATGACTAAAACAGACAGAAACGAGCGAAATCGGTCAGAAACGATCGTTTCATCAAGGAATTTGCTCAAATCGGTCGTTTTGGCTTATTTCGGCCAAATCTGTCTGTTTTGCGTTGAAATTGCATCAAATTGATGAAAACGTGCCAAAATGACTAAAACAGGCAGAAACGAGCGAAATCGGTCAGAAACGATCGTTTCATCAAGGAATTTGCTCAAATCGGTCGTTTTGGCTTATTTCGGCCAAATCTGTCTATTTTCACTTCAAAATGCACCAAATTGATGAAAACGTGCCAAAATGACTAAAACAGGCAGAAACGAGCGAAATCGATCAGAAACGATCGTTTCATCAAGGAATTTGCTCAAATCGGTCGTTTTGGCTTATTTCGGCCAAATCTGTCTATTTTCACTTCAAAATGCACCAAATTGATGAAAACGTGAGTTACCTCACAGCAACGAGCAGTGTAAAGACATTTTGTGCTGAGTCGATAATAAGCCAATCATAAATAGCTGTAGAAACCTTTTAGAGTCAGTCAGTTGAACTTCGTTGTTAGTACGTTTAACGTTATTATAATTTGTATTTTTCTTTGTGGAAGTAGTGTATTTTGTGTAGTAATAAATAATTTTTTTTAAAAACTCTATCGTGATTTATCGAGATATAACTGGCGCAGTCGAAGAGGATCGTTTCGGGCTCGTGTCGAATCACCGGTAACGAACTAACCGCAAACGATTTGAACTCTACGTGAAGTATTCCTGTGAAGCAAAGAAGTATCAAACTAAGAAGAGGAGTTTGGACCAAGATAGCCAATCTCGCAAGGACCAGTACCTTTGGGAAGACCAGAATAGCTGACCGAAGTATCTGCCCTTATAGTATGAACCTAAGAACCATCATTGTACTAAGGTAAGTGCAATTGATAAAATTTGATGACCGAAGTTGACGAATTATTGGGTCAATTAGCCACCCTTCAATTAGATAAACCTTCAACTGACTCCACTTCGGAAAATTCAGAAGTGTCAAATCATTTTATAGTAAATTCTTCTTATAAAAACCAATTTGAAATGGCAGAATTTAAGCCAGAATACCTCAAATGTATTCCCGAATTTGACGGCAACCCCAATGATCTAAGTAGATATTTGAGTGTTTGTCAATCTGTGATAGATACTTTCTATAGGGCTCAACAACCGAACCATTTCCAAAACATATATTTGTTAAACTGTATTATCGGAAAATTGACAGGCAATGCAAAGCTCGTATTAGGTACGCAAAATGTCACGACTTGGGAAGAGTTAAAGAAAATTCTAAGTCGACATTTCGCTGACCAAAGAGACGAAGCATGTCTCAATCGCGATTTAGTTATGCTTAGACAGCAGAATAATGAGAATCCTAGCCAATTCTATGACAACGTCTTGCATATACTCAATCTTTTATGTTCCTATATTAATGTACATGAAGAGACGGATCAGGCAAGAAATCTTAAACGTAAACTTTACAATGAATTAGCGTTAAAGACGTTTTTATCTGGATTGAAAGAACCTTTGGGCACCACCATCCGATGTATGCGTCCAAGAGACCTGCCACAAGCCCTACAGTTCGTTACAGAGGAAAGCAATATCCATTATTTCCAATCAAATACTAGAACAAAACCCCCAACAAAACCATTCACGCCAACACCACGACATCCCACTCATTCGTATGTGAACACACAGTTCCAACGCCCAATTCCCAACCAATTTAATGCCAATTCACCCTTCAATAGGGTCGGACAATTTCAACCGTCACCATTTCAAAATCAGCAACAATGGTTCCCAACGAATTCCCAAATGTTCAGAAACAAGCCGACGACGAATGTCTTTCGGCCCAATCAGAACAAACCCCTTCCGAAACCTACCCCAATGAGCATTTCGACAAGACAAACCACAAAAACCTTCAAACCCCATTTTAACAACGGTCCCCGAATGGCGAACCGATTTAATCAAAACCCTAATCAAACACCCAATTTCATTGCCGAAGAATTGTATAATGCCAATGTTCTTGAAGAACCCCTTAACGACGCAGACAATACCGAAAATTATACATCTTATCAAATGTACAATGACCGTGAGACGTTAAAACAAAATTACCAAGAAAACCAATGGGAGCATTCACCGCAATATGATCAGCACTCGACGGAGTACGCGGAATACTATGAGACTGATGAATCAGCAAACGTCCAGTCCGATACAAATTTTATCGGAACACGCCTGGTCAACGACCAGACGTAATACCAGAAGTTATACCGCTAAATAATGCCAATACCAGTGAATTGTCGTACATTGTTTTTCCCGAATATAAACTTAAACTTTTAATCGACAGCGGATCGACTAAGTCATTTATCAATCCCGAGTTAGCCCAAAAACTTTTTCCAAAATTCATTAAATATGATCCTTTTATTGTATCGACAGTGTTCCAACAATCTGCTCACCAATACAGCGCAGAAATTCCTGCATCAAAAATATTTAGACTACCCAAACCTTGTCATATGAAATTCTACTTGTTCAAATTTCACAATGTATTCGATGGACTGATCGGCATCGATAACTTGAAAAATTTACAGGCCAGTCTAGACTACGACAAAGGATATCTGATAACACCCTATGCGAGTATCAAGTTACATTTTCACGAAACCAAAATGCAAGTAAATAATATAACGATAGCGGCGCGTAGCGAGCAGGTAATAAAAATTAAGACCGACATTCAACAGGGAGAAATAGTGATCCCTTACCAAAGATTACACAACTGTGAGATTCCAAACTGTATAACAATAGCTAAAGATGGTTATGCCTTAACCACCATACTCAATAACACGTGCGAGCCAATAACCCTAGACATCTCGGAACCATTCAGTGTAGAACCGTACGAAGACAACCAAAACTACGACAAAAATACCCAAATCAATTTGAATAATTTAACATTCAATTCTAGCCAACCACAAAAGTTTAACCCATCCGATATTCGCACCGACCATCTCAACGCAGAAGAAAAACAAAAAATCCTAAAGTTATGTGAGGAGTTCTCGGATATATTTTATCACGAGGGAATGCCTCTTACTTTCACAAGCAAAATCAAACACGAAATAAAAACAACCGACGAGTCACCAGTCTATGCGAAATCATACAGGTACCCCTTCATACATAAACAGGAAGTGGAAACCCAAATTAGGAAAATGCTAGATCAAAATATCATCAGACCTAGTAACTCTCCATGGTCCGCACCCATTTGGGTCGTGCCAAAAAAAAGGGACGCGTCTGGAAAACAAAAATGGCGCGTATGCGTGGACTTTAGGAAATTAAACGAAAAGACCATAGATGACAAATACCCCCTTCCAAACATCACAGACCTTTTGGACAAACTGGGGAAATGCCAGTACTTTAGCACCCTAGACCTCGCTAGTGGCTTTCATCAAATAGAGATGAAAGAGAGTGATGTCCAAAAGACCGCATTCAGTACAGAACACGGGCACTTCGAGTACACCCGAATGCCATTTGGTTTAAAAAATGCTCCGGCGACCTTCCAAAGGGTCATGGATAGCATTTTGCGAGGCGTCCAAAATGAGAAGTGTCTCGTTTATTTGGATGACATCATCGTGTTCTCTACCTCTCTACAGGAACATCTAGAACGACTTAGGGCGGTATTCAATAGACTGAGAGATTCAAATTTCAAGATCCAACTTGACAAAAGTGAGTTCCTCCGACGGGAAGTTGCGTACCTGGGACACATAGTGACACCAGATGGCGTAAAACCCAACCCGGATAAGATAGTAGCCATAAAGAACTACCCAATACCAAAGACCACGAAACAAATTAAGGGATTTTTGGGACTATTGGGCTACTATCGTAAATTCATAAACAATTTTGCTGGACTAACCAAACCAATGACCAAATGTTTGAAAAAGGGTGCCAAAATCGAACATAACCACGAATTTATTGACTGCTTCGAAGCATGTAAAAACCTATTAATTAACGAACCAATCCTTCAGTATCCGGATCTGACCAAACCATTTAACTTGACGTGTGACGCTAGTAACGTAGCACTAGGCGCTGTGCTATCACAAGGTCAAATAGGTCAAGACCTTCCTATAGCATATGCATCAAGGACCCTCAATGACTCGGAGCAAAAATACTCGACCATCGAGAAAGAGTGCCTCTGTCTTGTATGGGCCACTAAATATTTTAGGCCCTATCTTTTTGGAAAAAAATTTAATATTGTCACGGACCACAAACCTTTGCAGTGGCTGTTCAATTTAAAAGATCCCTCTTCTAAGCTCCTAAGGTGGCGAATCAAACTGGAGGAGTTTGACTACAAAATTATATATAAAAAAGGGAAATTAAATACAAACGCCGACGCATTGAGCAGGATCGAGCTACACACTAAGGAAACAGACGGATTTGAAAGCCTGGTGGAATACATGAACGAATTTAATAAAAGTTTACAAAATGAAGGCACTACTGGAAATATAGCCGGACAATCAGACGAACAAAAGGTCAACGATCCCGACCAGATGTCAACAATAGCCAACCCCGACCTAGACCAACAAAAAGAACGAGAATTAATACCAGAAAACATAGAGGAAGCAGACGAGAGTCAAACCATACATACTAATGACAACCAAGATCCAGTAGTAGGTGTGCCTATTACAGAAGCTGCAGTGAACTATGGTGCAAATCAAATAATAATTTCGCAAGTTTTCCATTCTCCAGCTAAGACAAAAAAGATACTTTTATTCGGAAAAAAGAGACGGTACGTACTACAGTTATCCGAAAATAATCTTGAATACGATGTAATGAGATTTATCAAAGAAAACGTAGCTCCTGAAAAACTGTATTCAATTTACTTTGAAAACCCCGATTTATACCCACAATTTTGCGAAATTGTGAGGAAAAATTTTAAATGGCCGTCCCTAAAATTCAAAAGATGTACTACAAAACTTATAGACGTGACTGAAGAAAGTGAAATTCAAGAAGTCATCCAAGCCTACCACGAAGGAAAGACAAACCATAGAGGGATAGAAGAAACAGAGCAGAGGATCAGGAACAAGTATTACTGGCCTAATCAAAAAATCTCCATACAAGCTTATGTGAACCAATGCGAAATATGTCAGCGAAGCAAATATGCTAGAAACCCAGTAAAGATGGAAATGAACATCACGCCCACTGCAACTAGACCCTTCGAAATCATACATCTAGACACGTACACATTAGATAAAATCAAATTCTTAACCATCGTTGATAGTTTTTCCAAGTATGCCCAGGCATACCCTCTAAATTCCTTAGGCGCAACGGAGATATCGGACAATTTAATCTCATTCTTCTCTCACCATGGAATTCCGACCAAAGTAATTACCGATAACGGCACTGAATTCAAAAACACAGTGGTCATGGAATTATTGCAGTTACATAAAATCAAAATTCATTTTTGTTCTCCTGACCACCCGCAATCAAACGGATTAATCGAGAGATTACATTCAACCTTGACAGAGCATGTCCGACTGTTAAACAACCAGGGTCAAGAAAAAACACCCGTAGCTAAAAAGATGAGATACGCAATACTAGCATACAACCACTCGATTCACTCGGCAACCAATTTCAGACCAATAGACGTCATTAATGGCCATATTAGTTGCGAAGACCCATTCAATGTAGACCTGAATCGGACCCTGATGACTAATTATGTCACAGATCACAAGGAAAGGACGAAACTATTATACTCCGAAATAAACAGATCGCTAATAGAGAATAAAGAGAAAACAATAGGGAAACTTAATGAGAAACGGGACGAACCATCCCTATTTAAACCTCAAGAACAAACATACCCAAAGCAACACGCGAGACAAAAATTAAGCGACCCTTTCCGGACCCCCACAAAAATTAAATCCGTAAACCCAACTCGTAAAACAGTAACTACTACCGATCACGGAAAAATCCACATGGATAACCTAAAGAGACCGTTTCGGAAAAGATATAGCTTTAATAACGATCCATAGAGCAACTAATAAGGATTATTTTAGTTTAAGAATAATTGTAACTCTGCTTATTTTTCTATATTCATACTTATATTACGCTATTGATAACACCCAATATTATTGTTTCAGCATATTTAATGGCATATTCGGGACTCAAGAACCCATCGAAATGCGCAAATTAACCAATAACCCGGGCATCATACCTTTAAAGATAGGAAATGCAAAAATTGCACACCATTCACATACCTTACTACACTACTACGACTTAAATCCGATCATCAATCAAATGAATGTACTACACACAAGAACGACAAACATAACGATGACAATAAATGACGCCAAAGACTACAAACTGTACCTAGAGGAATTAAAAAACTTTTTGGAAATACTCAACCTTGTTCAAGGACGAGTCGAGATAAAATTAAACCAAATTATACCTCATCCTCATAGAGCGAAACGCGGGCTGATAAATGGCATAGGCTCTATATTTAAAGGCATCACCGGAAACCTCGATGCATCAGATGGTGATAGGTATGATAAACTCATCAGGGACCTCCAAAAGAACCAGATGAGTTTACAAAGGTCAATTCTAATCCAAAAATCATTATCCCTATCCGCAATAGAAAAATTTAATCACACGATACAACAACTATATAGGAATGATAAATTGATTGAAGCAAAATTAAACCAAATACTACCGCATATCATGGAAATAGGAAATGGTAGAAATTGTATTTTTCTGAAAGAAATCATAAACGAAATGGTAAACATGTACGAGGTAATTGACTCTATACTTCAAGATATAGAAAGCTCCTTGGTATTTGCTAAAATTAAAGCCATGCACCCCAGTATTATTAGGACCGAAGACCTTTATACTGAATTAAAGAATCTTCAAGGAAAGCTAGGACTAGACCAGTTACCTCTACCTGTAACAGTTGAAAATATTCCAATATTCGAAAAGATCATTGACCTAGAATGTTTTGTTTCCAACAATAGGATTGTTTATATATTGCACATCCCTACGGTATATAATGAATCTTTTAACTACTATCACTTATATTCAATTCCGATACATACAGGGAGTCTGTTTAAGGCCGTCATTCCGCGAAACAAATTTCTTGTAAAAAACCAATTGCACTTTGCCTATTATGGAGAAGAATGTCAAACAGTCCTTACTGAATTTTACCTATGTCGCAAGAAGAACCTAGAAATAGTCAACGAAGATGCTCCATGCGAGGTCAAGTTGTTAAACTACGATAGGACTACCCCAACGTGCAAGCAAACAGAAGTGCAGATTGCAGAAGTAATGTTCGAGCAACTAGACGAAACAAACCAATGGATATTAATATGCCCCAAAAAGGAAATTGTGCACACCTCCTGCCCAGGAAGAGGAAGTGAAACAAAAAATCTGATGGGGACATTCTTATGCGATCTCCCATTAGGATGCCAGATAACAGTTAATGGCAGAACAGTTAGCAACGAACCAGGGGTTATAAGAACCTACCCTCAGCCTATCTTGTTCCCGGATCTAGTGACAGACTACACCATGCTGCCAATATTAAACTTGAGCTTACACTTGCCGGAACTCAAGCTGGACGAACTTCACAAACTCAAGCAAGAAATAGCCCAAACACGGGATCAACCCTTCATACCACTGGGAGAAATTTCAACAGCCCCAAGCATATGGACCTTATTAATGTACATCTTAATAATAGGAGGCTGCTGTACCTTAATCTGGAAAAAGATACTTTCACCAAAGATTAAGAGTAAAAACTCAAAACGGAGAAAGGACCTCCCGATGGAAGCTATCCAACTCCCATGACGAGCCTGGAAGTTGGAACTCAGGGGGAAGGAGTTACCTCACAGCAACGAGCAGTGTAAAGACATTTTGTGCTGAGTCGATAATAAGCCAATCATAAATAGCTGTAGAAACCTTTTAGAGTCAGTCAGTTGAACTTCGTTGTTAGTACGTTTAACGTTATTATAATTTGTATTTTTCTTTGTGGAAGTAGTGTATTTTGTGTAGTAATAAATAATTTTTTTTAAAAACTCTATCGTGATTTATCGAGATATAACTCGTGCCAAAATGACTAAAACAGGCAGAAATGAGCGAAATCGGTCAGAAACGATCGTTTCTTCAAGGAATTTGCTCAAATCGGTCGTTTTGGCTTATTTCGGCCAAATCTGTCTGTTTTGCGTTGAAATTGCATCAAATTGATGAAAACGTGCCAAAATGACTAAAACAGGCAGAAACGAGCGAAATCGGTCAGAAACGATCGTTTCATCAAGGAATTTGCTCAAATCGGTCGTTTTGGCTTATTTCGGTCAAATCTGTCTGTTTTGCGTTGAAATTGCATCAAATTGATGAAAACGTGCCAAAATGACTAAAACAGGCAGAAACGAGCGAAATCGGTCAGAAACGATCGTTTCATCAAGGAATTTGCTCAAATCGGTCGTTTTGGCTTATTTCGGCCAAATCTGTCTATTTTCACTTCAAAATGCACCAAATTGATGAAAACGTGCCAAAATGACTAAAACAGGCAGAAACGAGCGAAATCGATCAGAAACGATCGTTTCATCAAGGAATTTGCTCAAATCGGTCGTTTTGGCTTATTTCGGCCAAATCTGTCTATTTTCACTTCAAAATGCACCAAATTGATGAAAACGTGCCAAAATGACTAAAACAGGCAGAAATGAGCGAAATCGGTCAGAAACGATCGTTTCTTCAAGGAATTTGCTCAAATCGGTCGTTTTGGCTAATTTCGGCCAAATCTGTCTATTTTCACTTCAAAATGCACCAAATTGATGAAAACGTGCCAAAATGACTAAAACAGGCAGAAACGAGCGAAATCGGTCAGAAACGATA
>NW_027098638.1:0-29899 GCF_039881205.1 Euwallacea similis | reverse complement strand
TTATTTTGGCTTGAAATTGCACCAAATTGATGAAAACGTGCCAAAATGACTAAAACAAGCAGAAACGAGCGAAATCGGTCAGAAACGATCGTTTCATCCAGGAATTTGCTCAAATCGACCGATTTGGCTTATTTCGGGCAAATCTGTCTATTTTGGCTTGAAATTGCACCAAATTGATGAAAACGTGCCAAAATGACTAAAACAGGCAGAAACGAGCGAAATCGGTCAGAAACGATCGTTTCATCCAGGAATTTGCTCAAATCGACCGATTTGGCTTATTTCGGCCAAATCTGTCTATTTTGGATTCAAATTGCACCAAATTGATGAAAACGTGCCAAAATGACTAAAACAAGCAGAAACGAGCGAAATCGGTCAGAAACGATCGTTTCATCTCTGAATTTGCTCAAATCGACCGATTTGGCATATTTCGGCCAAATCTGTCTATTTTGGATGGAAACAGAACCAAATGGATGAAAACGTGCCAAAATGACTAAAACAAGCAGAAACGAGCGAAATCGGTCAGAAACGATCGTTTCATCTCTGAATTTGCTCAAATCGACCGATTTGGCTTATTTCGGCCAAATCTGTCTATTTTGGATGGAAACAGAACCAAATGGATGAAAACGTGCCAAAATGACTAAAACAAGCAGAAACGAGCGAAATCGGTCAGAAACGATCGTTTCATCTCTGAATTTGCTCAAATCGACCGATTTGGCTTATTTCGGCCAAATCTGTCTATTTTGGATTCAAATTGCACCAAATTGATGAAAACGTGCCAAAATGACTAAAACAAGCAGAAACGAGCGAAATCGGTCAGAAACGATCGTTTCATCTCTGAATTTGCTCAAATCGACAGATTTGGCTTATTTCGGCCAAATCTGTCTATTTTGGCTTGAAAATGCACCAAATTGATGAAAACGTGCCAAAATGACTAAAACAGGCAGAAACGAGCGAAATCGTTCAGAAACGATCGTTTCATCCAGGAATTTGCTCAAATCGACCGATTTGGCTTATTTCGGCCAAATCTGTCTATTTTGGATTCAAATTGCACCAAATTGATGAAAACGTGCCAAAATGACTAAAACAAGCAGAAACGAGCGAAATCGGTCAGAAACGATCGTTTCATCTCTGAATTTGCTCAAATCGACCGATTTGGCTTATTTCGGCCAAATCTGTCTATTTTGGATTCAAATTGCACCAAATTGATGAAAACGTGCCAAAATGACTAAAACAAGCAGAAACGAGCAAAATCGGTCAGAAACGATCGTTTCATCTCTGAATTTGCTCAAATCGACCGATTTGGCTTATTTCGGCCAAATCTGTCTATTTTGGATGGAAACAGAACCAAATGGATGAAAACGTGCCAAAATGACTAAAACAAGCAGAAACGAGCGAAATCGGTCAGAAACGATCGTTTCATCCAGGAATTTGCTCAAATCGACCGATTTGGCTTATTTCGGCCAAATCTGTCTATTTTGGCTTGAAATTGCACCAAATTGATGAAAACGTGCCAAAATGACTAATACAGGCAGAAACGAGCGAAATCGGTCAGAAACGATCGTTTCATCTCTGAATTTGCTCAAATCGACCGATTTGGCTTATTTCGGCCAAATCTGTCTATTTTGGATTCAAATTGCACCAAATTGATGAAAACGTGCCAAAATGACTAAAACAAGCAGAAACGAGCGAAATCGGTCAGAAACGATCGTTTCATCTCTGAATTTGCTCAAATCGACCGATTTGGCTTATTTCGGCCAATTCTGTCTATTTTGGCTTGAAATTGCACCAAATTGATGAAAACGTGCCAAAATGACTAAAACAGGCAGAAACGAGCGAAATCGGTCAGAAACGATCGTTTCATCCAGGAATTTGCTCAAATCGACCGATTTGGCTTATTTCGGCCAAATCTGCCTATTTTGGATGGAAACAGAACCAAATGGATGAAAACGTGCCAAAATGACTAAAACAGGCAGAAACGAGCGAAATCGGTCAGAAACCATCGTTTCATCCAGGAATTTGCTCAAATCGACCGATTTGGCTTATTTCGGCCAAATCTGCCTATTTTGGATGGAAACAGAACCAAATGGATGAAAACGTGCCAAAATGACTAAAACAGGCAGAAACGAGCGAAATTGGTCAGAAACGATCGTTTCATCTCTGAATTTGCTCAAATCGACCGATTTGGCTTATTTCGGCCAAATCTGTCTATTTTGGCTTGAAATTGCACCAAATTGATGAAAACGTGCCAAAATGACTAAAACAGGCAGAAACGAGCGAAATAGGTCAGAAACGATCGTTTCATCTCTGAATTTGCTCAAATCGACCGATTTGGCTTATTTCGGCCAAATCTGTCTATTTTGGCTTGAAATTGCACTAAATTGATGAAAACGTGCCAAAATGATTAATACAGGCAGAAACGAGCGAAATCGGTCAGAAACGATCGTTTCATCTCTGAATTTGCTCAAATTGACCGATTTGGCTTATTTCGGCCAAATCTGTCTATTTTGGATGGAAACAGAACCAAATGGATGAAAACGTGCCAAAATGACTAAAACAGGCAGAAACGAGCGAAATCGGTCAGAAACGATCGTTTCATCCAGGAATTTGCTCAAATCGACCGATTTGGCTTATTTCGGCCAAATCTGTCTATTTTGGATTCAAATTGCACCAAATTGATGAAAACGTGCCAAAATGACTAAAACAAGCAGAAACGAGCGAAATCGGTCAGAAACGATCGTTTCATCTCTGAATTTGCTCAAATCGACCGATTTGGCTTATTTCGGCCAAATCTGTCTATTTTGGCTTGAAATTGCACCAAATTGATGAAAACGTGCCAAAATGACTAAAACAGGCAGAAACGAGCGAAATCGGTCAGAAACGATCGTTTCATCCAGGAATTTGCTCAAATCGACCGATTTGGCTTATTTCGGCCAAATCTGTCTATTTTGGCTTGAAATTGCACCAAATTGATGAAAACGTGCCAAAATGACTAAAACAAGCAGAAACGAGCGAGATCGGTCAGAAACGATCGTTTCATCTCTGAATTTGCTCAAATCGACCGATTTGGCTTATTTCGGCCAAATCTGTCTATTTTGGATGGAAACAGAACCAAATGGATGAAAACGTGCCAAAATGACTAAAACAAGCAGAAACGAGCGAAATCGGTCAGAAACGATCGTTTCATCTCTGAATTTGCTCAAATCGACCGATTTGGCTTATTTCGGCCAAATCTGTCTATTTTGGCTTGAAATTGCACCAAATTGATGAAAACGTGCCAAAATGACTAAAACAGGCAGAAACGTGCGAAATCGGTCAGAAACGATCGTTTCATCCAGGAATTTGCTCAAATCGACCGATTTGGCTTATTTCGGCCAAATCTGTCTATTTTGGATTCAAATTGCACCAAATTGATGAAAACGTGCCAAAATGACTAAAACAAGCAGAAACGAGCGAAATCGGTCAGAAACGATCGTTTCATCTCTGAATTTGCTCAAATCGACCGATTTGGCTTATTTCGGCCAAATCTGTCTATTTTGGATGGAAACAGAACCAAATGGATGAAAACGTGCCAAAATGACTAAAACAAGCAGAAACGAGCGAAATCGGTCAGAAACGATCGTTTCATCTCTGAATTTGCTCAAATCGACAGATTTGGCTTATTTCGGCCAAATCTGTCTATTTTGGCTTGAAATTGCACCAAATTGATGAAAACGTGCCAAAATGACTAAAACAGGCAGAAACGTGCGAAATCGGTCAGAAACGATCGTTTCATCCAGGAATTTGCTCAAATCGACCGATTTGGCTTATTTCGGCCAAATCTGTCTATTTTGGATTCAAATTGCACCAAATTGATGAAAACGTGCCAAAATGACTAAAACAAGCAGAAACGAGCGAAATCGGTCAGAAACGATCGTTTCATCTCTGAATTTGCTCAAATCGACCGATTTGGCTTATTTCGGCCAAATCTGTCTATTTTGGATGGAAACAGAACCAAATGGATGAAAACGTGCCAAAATGACTAAAACAAGCAGAAACGAGCGAAATCGGTCAGAAACGATCGTTTCATCTCTGAATTTGCTCAAATCGACCGATTTGGCTTATTTCGGCCAAATCTGTCTATTTTGGCTTGAAATTGCACCAAATTGATGAAAACGTGCCAAAATGACTAAAACAAGCAGAAACGAGCGAAATCGGTCAGAAACGATCGTTTCATCCAGGAATTTGCTCAAATCGACCGATTTGGCTTATTTCGGCCAAATCTGTCTATTTTGGATTCAAATTGCACCAAATTGATGAAAACGTGCCAAAATGACTAAAACAAGCAGAAACGAGCGAAATCGGTCAGAAACGATCGTTTCATCTCTGAATTTGCTCAAATCGACAGATTTGGCTTATTTCGGCCAAATCTGTCTATTTTGCCTTGAAATTGCACCAAATTGATGAAAACGTGCCAAAATGACTAAAACAGGCAGAAACGAGCGAAATCGGTCAGAAACGATCGTTTCATCCAGGAATTTGCTCAAATCGACCGATTTGGCTTATTTCGGCCAAATCTGTCTATTTTGGCTTGAAATTGCACCAAATTGATGAAAACGTGCCAAAATGACTAAAACAAGCAGAAACGAGCGAGATCGGTCAGAAACGATCGTTTCATCTCTGAATTTGCTCAAATCGACCGATTTGGCTTATTTCGGCCAAATCTGTCTATTTTGGATGGAAACAGAACCAAATGGATGAAAACGTGCCAAAATGACTAAAACAAGCAGAAACGAGCGAAATCGGTCAGAAACGATCGTTTCATCTCTGAATTTGCTCAAATCGACCGATTTGGCTTATTTCGGCCAAATCTGTCTATTTTGGCTTGAAATTGCACCAAATTGATGAAAACGTGCCAAAATGACTAAAACAGGCAGAAACGAGCGAAATCGGTCAGAAACGATCGTTTCATCTCTGAATTTGCTCAAATCGACCGATTTGGCTTATTTCGGCCAAATTTGTCTATTTTGGATTCAAATTGCACCAAATTGATGAAAACGTGCCAAAATGATTAAAACAGGCGGAAACGAGCGAAATCGGTCAGAAATGATCGTTTCATCTCTGAATTTGCTCAAATTGACCGATTTGGCTTATTTCGGCCAAATCTGTCTATTTTGGATGGAAACAGAACCAAATGGATGAAAACGTGCCAAAATGACTAAAACAGGCAGAAACGAGCGAAATCGGTCAGAAACGATCGTTTCATCAAGGAATTTGCTCAAATCGACCGATTTGGTTTATTTCGGCCAAATCTGTCTATTTTGGATGGAAACAGAACCAAATGGATGAAAACGGGCCAAAATGACTAAAACTGGCAGAAACGAGCGAAATCGGTCAGATACGATCGTTTCATCAACGAATTTGCTCAAATCGGCCGATTTGGCTTATTTCGGCCAAATCTGTCTATTTTGGATGGAAACAGAACCAAATGGATGAAAACGTGCCAAATTGACTAAAACAGGCAGAAACGAGCGAAATCGGTCAGAAACGATCGTTTCATCTCTGAATTTGCCCAAATCGACCGATTTGGCTTTTTTCGGCCAAATCTGTCTATTTTGGATGGAAACAGAACCAAATGGATGAAAACGGGCCAAAATGACTAAAACAGGCAGAAACGAGCGAAATCGGTCAGAAACGATCGTTTCATCTCTGAATTTGTTCAAATCGACCGATTTGGCTTATTTCGGCCAAATCTGTCTATTTTGGCTTGAAATTGCACCAAATTGATGAAAACGTGCCAAAATGACTAAAACAGGCAGAAACGAGCGAAATCGGTCAGAAACGATCGTTTCATCCAGGAATTTGCTCAAATCGACCGATTTGGCTTTTTTCGGCCAAATCTGTCTATTTTGGATTCAAATTGCACCAAATTGATGAAAACGTGCCAAAATGACTAAAACAAGCAGAAACGAGCGAAATCGGTCAGAAACGATCGTTTCATCTCTGAATTTGCTCAAATCGACCGATTTGGCTTATTTCGGCCAATTCTGTCTATTTTGGCTTGAAATTGCACCAAATTGATGAAAACGTGCCAAAATGACTAAAACAGGCAGAAACGAGCGAAATCGGTCAGAAACGATCGTTTCATCCAGGAATTTGCTCAAATCGACCGATTTGGCTTATTTCGGCCAAATCTGTCTATTTTGGATTCAAATTGCACCAAATTGATGAAAACGTGCCAAAATGACTAAAACAAGCAGAAACGAGCGAAATCGGTCAGAAACGATCGTTTCATCTCTGAATTTGCTCAAATCGACCGATTTGGCTTATTTCGGCCAAATCTGTCTATTTTGGATTCAAATTGCACCAAATTGATGAAAACGTGCCAAAATGACTAAAACAAGCAGAAACGAGCGAAATCGGTCAGAAACGATCGTTTCATCTCTGAATTTGCTCAAATCGACCGATTTGGCTTATTTCGGCCAAATCTGTCTATTTTGGCTTGAAATTGCACCAAATTGATGAAAACGTGCCAAAATGACTAAAACAAGCAGAAACGAGCGAAATCGGTCAGAAACGATCGTTTCATCCAGGAATTTGCTCAAATCGACCGATTTGGCTTATTTCGGCCAAATCTGTCTATTTTGGCTTGAAATTGCACCAAATTGATGAAAACGTGCCAAAATGACTAAAACAGGCAGAAACGAGCGAAATCGGTCAGAAACGATCGTTTCATCCAGGAATTTGCTCAAATCGACCGATTTGGCTTATTTCGGCCAAATCTGTCTATTTTTGGCTTGAAATTGCACCAAATTGATGAAAACGTGCCAAAATGACTAAAACAGGCAGAAACGAGCGAAATCGGTCAGAAACGATCGTTTCAGTTTTCAAACCGATAACGAAAGAGTCAACATCGCAGGTGTTTTGTGCTCCGAAGAAAACGGTCGAAATTGACGGAAAACATCGACGGAAAATATCGAGCCGGGTCTTAAACGACGCGGAAAATCTAAAGGAACAGTGTGTTGAAAAATAAAAGCCGAAAAAACTGTGAATTTTCCGGGAAAAATCGGAAAAACTGGTTCTAGTGATCGTAGAATCACGAATCGAAAACTCAGTTGGGGGTAGTACCACCCCCTACAACTACCCAGTGTCGGAAAGTGCATAAACATTTGAGTTTCCTTAATATTTAGGGAAATTCTTGTGCTATTTTAGATCACACGAGCCGCCGCTAATAGATCACACGAGCCGCCGCTAATAGATCACACGAGCCGCCGCGCGGGAGAATAAAAGGGGAGTTTTCGTTCTTACCCGTTAAACGCAAAGACAATTTTGGAACTTTTCCGGGTTTTCCGGACGCTTAAGAGGACAATTCTACCTTCTGGAAGGCACTACGGACCCTAGGGAACGGCCACCAGGAGCAGGATTTCCAGAATTAAGCAAAGAAGCAAGGAAAAAAGCGGTAAGTCATTATATGAATATAGCTTGCATGTAAGGATTAATCTCCGCTTTAATTATTAATAATAGGGCTTCTGTTTAAATTCTGTTTATTGTTGACTGGTGGAAAGCTTTTAAATTCACTATTTTAAAAGAAAAACCACACCAGTGTAGCATATGAGCCGGATTTAATACATTTACTATAGGCATATCCGTAGTCTAGTGGTTATCAATCCGCTTGGCAAAGGGCGGAACCGGGTTTGCACCTCGGGTTAGTTCCTGGATTTTTTCATTTATTTTAAATATGTAGAAAATCCAATATTAGACATAGGAATTTTTTAGTGTACTATTCTAAAGAATATCCTTAGCCTTGTGGGTTGGTGACCGACCGACTTATATTGGTAATCGGAAGGGAACTGGGTTCGCTCCCGGTTGGGAACGGAATTTTTTCATTTAATTAATTATTTGAAATAATCGCTAAGTTCGCACTTAACTTTCGCCAGTTACCAACAACCGTAGCCTGGTGGTTAAGAAACCACCGGGGTTAAGCGGGATTTATTCGGGTCCGCACCCAACCTGGGAATTAGAGCTATTCCTTAGGTTTAGAAAACGTTATGTCGTCGTCTGATAGCGACGGGGAAGTGGGTGCCCGTAAAAGGGCCCCACTAGTAATTGCGCGAAGTAGCAGCGATCCTTCTTCGGAATCGGACTCCGAGCGGGACTTCAACGAGGTCCCAGATGATAATAAGACGGCTGCCAACCGTAGATTCCTTAAGAAAGGAATGAACAACGAGGAGTTGTCCCAGCTAATAGAGTCAATTAATGACTCCGGCAAGAAGCTGTATTTTTTAATACAGCAAAATACCAATACGAAGAGAGACATCAAGGAGGAAGTTCACTGCCTAAGCCAGATGACAAAGAAGCTTTTTCGTAATAAAAGCTTCCTTTTGGAAGAAGCCAAGAAGGCAAAAAAGAAGGGGAAGGCGCCGACCGTCTCGACCCAAACCGAAGCCCTTCCGGAAAAAACAAAAAAGAGCGGCTTGAAGCCCGCCACTAGGGAAGTGGCCATTCAAGCCACTACAGAAACAAGAGAGATGACTACCCAGACGGGAGAACCATCCACCCTGGCGGTACTTCCGCACAGCACTACTTTCCAGGATTGGAAACAAGTAGCTGAAAAGAAGTGGGGAAAAGAAATCTTCGCTACCACAGAGCTGGTACAGGGTTCCCCCCTAACAAACGGCAAGCCTGAGGAATCAATGGCAGTATTGGTTGACCAGGAAGACCAGAAGATGGCAAATGGAATTCAGAAAGAATTCCTAGCCAAATTCCCATTGCTGAGCCAGATGGAGGACTTGGAATTCCTCCAGCTCACCACGACAATTGGTTCCTCAAAGAAGCCCAAGCCCAAAACAGAAGCAGGACAAGCAGTGAAGGTCTACAAGACACTGCTCCCCAAAGACGAGGAAGGAATCTTCGAAGCCATGGCGAAGCTGGAAGCTGAAACCAAAGCCGAGAAGGCCTTAGCTTTGCACCAGGTGAAGAACCTGTCCGCGGATAAGTTCCAAAAACTGGTGCAATTCCTATTTAGGGACCCTCAGAGGAAGATCCGGATCTTCACGGAACCGGGTAGACAAAGGGAAAAGTCCCCACAAAAGACGGGGACCTCCAAGCCAACGGTAAGGGTCCAGAAGACCAAAAGCCACCCGACCTACGCCATCGTTGTAGGCAAAAAAGAGTCGGTCTCCCCAGTAGCGGCGATCAAAAAGATCAGGACTTGCGTCGGCAACAACGGAGACGCGGACAAGATCAAGTCCATAAGAACGAATGGAGAGGGTAATTTGGTAATTACCCTAGACAAAAACGTGACTGCCCTGGAGTCCTTGGGAAAGGACATCAGGAAAACTATGGGCAAGGATAACGTCCGCCTCCTAAGAGAAAGAAGTGAAAAATCTTCTATCGTCCTCAAGAGACTGGATGCGACGGTAACCAAGGAAGACGTCGTAGAAGCCATCCTGGACTTCTCCAATGGATCAATCCAGGAACACGATCTGAAAGTAGGGGAATTGAGGCCGTATGCCAGATCGGAGCAAGCGGTCACCATCAGGTTGGACGAAAAGATCGCCGAACACATGGTCAGGATCGGATCCCTCAGGATCGGGATGACCAGGTGTAAGATAGAAGAACACTTGGAGATAGCCAAGTGCAACCGCTGCTGGGCGTACGATCATAGGACGCCCCAATGTAAGAACGCGGACAAGCGCAAAACTTGCTTCCGATGCGGAAAGGAGGACCACCTCAGCAGGTCCTGCAAAAAAAAGGAGGCAGAGTGTGTTTGCATACTCTGCAACAAGAAAGGGCACTACGCAGGAAGCGGAAAATGCCCTAGATTCCGCGAGGCGCTAGCACAGGCCAAGGAGGAGAGAAGGATAAAGCGCCAGGAAGAGGAGAAAAGACACCTGCACCGAACCCAGGTAGCTGCGGATCTTGCCAAGAAGGCCGCCGAGCACAAGGACGGAGTCCCCTCAGAAAAGTCCGGATCTGAGGGAAGGGTTGTCTCGACCGCTAGTCAGGCCGACCACTAGAGTTTTCAGGCTTTCTTAGTTTTAAGTTCTAACCCTTAATCCTTAAGTTTTTAGCCCCTCTTAGGTTAGCAAATTTACCCAGCTACAACTAGCCCAAAGATGAACACTGCAGTCTTTCAAAACTGCAGATTCCTACAGATCAACGCGGATCGCTCGAAGAAAGCGCACGATATGGCTTATCTCGAAGCAGCCAAGCAAGAGGTAGACGTGATCGTAGCAAGCGAACCGAATAGACACCTGGTTGAGAACAGTCGCAGATGGACCGTGGACCGGCTGGGAGACGTGGCAATTCTGGTGAGAAACAAGACCGTCAGAATGGCCAAAGCAAAGAGCCTAGAAGGCGCGGTACTAATGGAAGGAGAAGGATACAACATCCTAGCTTGCTACATCTCGCCAAATTGCACCAGACAGCAATTCTTCCAACGACTGGATGCCATCCAATTAGAGATCAGCGACGCGAGAAAGGAATGGATCCTCCTGGGAGACTTCAACGCCAAATCCCCAGAATGGGGGTCGAAGATGGAGGACTACAGGGGAGCGGCCTTATCGCAGATGTGTGCAGGACTGAATATGACAGTCCTGAACAACGGCGAACCCACGTTCGTCAGACGGGGACAGTGGTCGTGCATAGACCTCACGTTCGTCAGCGTGAGATTGGCAGCTCAAGCTGCGAACTGGCAAGTCTTGAGGAACGAACCGTGTTCCCCCCACAAGCACATCCTGTTCGAAGTGGGAAATTCCACCAAGGAAAGAAGGAAAAACGATCCTACGGGTCGGCGCAAGAAATTGAGCAAAGACCCGTTTCTAAAGGCTTTCGCGAGCCTTCTAGAAACGAGGCAAAGACTAAGCGGTGACCCGATTCACACAGGAGAAGAGATCGTCAGGATGATGAAGAAGGCTTGTCGGAAGAGCCACGACATCCCGGAGAGTCAGACCCTGACCCAGCCGTACTGGTGGAATTCCCAAGTCGAAGAAATTAGGAAGGACACCATCAGATCCAGAAGACGCGCCCTTCGAGCGAACCGGAAAACCGAGAACAACGAAAGGCTCGAAGAACAAAAGGCAGCTTGGCGGGAATACAAAGAAGCCAAGAAAACGCTGAAGAAGGCGATTGCCAGGGAAAAGAAAAACAAATGGCGAGAGCTCTGTCGCGACCTCGAAGAGAATATTTGGGGTGACGGATACAGGATTGCCATGCAATTTCTGAAACCGACAAGAAATCCCTTCGAGCTAACGACGGAGAGAAAGATGACCATAGCGAGACACCTCTTCCCAGGCGGAATGGGCTTCGTGCCCGACAAGATTCTGCCGGTGGAGATTGTCTCGTTCACGGAAGAAGAACTTCGAGAGTCAGCCATGAAATTGAAGAGTGCCGCGTCCCCAGGCCCAGACGGCCTCTCCGCGGACGCGGTAAAGTACAGCGTGGAAGCCCACCCAGAAACGTGGCTGAAGCTCCTGAATCAGCTGATGGAGAACCAGGAATTCCCCAAATCCTGGAAGACCGCCAAGCTGCTGCTGCTGCTGAAACCGAACAAGGACGGAGATCACCCGGGGTCGTACAGGCCGATCTGTCTCACGGATGCGGCGGCCAAACTGTACGAACACATGATCAAGGCCCGACTGGAGAAAGAACTCGAGGCAAGACGGCCGCTGTCGGACAGACAATACGGATTCAGAAAGGGCAGATCCACAGGACACGCGATGGACCGAGTCCTGAGAATAGCCAAGGCAATCCAAGAGAACAACGCGGGCCGGAGGAGCAAAAGTTGGTGTGCGCTCATCACTCTCGATGTTCGTAACGCCTTCAACAGCGCCTCCTGGTCCGGACTGATAAGAGAACTCGACTCCAGAGGAATCTCGAGGTACCTAAGGAATATAATTGCCGACTACTTCACCTACAGAACGGTGATAGTAGACAAGGATGCGGACTTCCAAATGGCGAGGGGAATACCACAAGGCTCGGTCCTAGGACCCCTGCTCTGGAACGTCCTGTATGACCCCATCCTCGAGGTGGCAGGGTCGAAGAACCACAAGGTGATCCCCATAGGATACGCAGACGACATCGCACTCGTGGTCTGCGGCGACGACGTCGAAGACATGAGGTCAGAAGCGAACGCCGCCATAGCAAGATGCGAGAGGTGGCTCCGAGAAAACTCTCTACAGCTAGCTCCAGAAAAAACGGAAGCCGTGATCCTGTGCGGAAGGGGAGACAAGAGAGGAATATCTTTCCGCGCCGGAGATCACAAGATAGAAACTCAAAAATCACTGAGATATCTCGGAGTTCACTTCGGAGAGAACTTGTCCTTCTCGAACCACGTCACCGAAATATGCAGAAAGAGCCTCAACAAGCTGAACTACCTACAGCGCTTGATGCCATCGATCGAAGGTCCTACGACACAAAAGAGACGCCTCCTATACGGAGTGATACAGTCGACGCTTCTGTACGCAGCCCCTGCTTGGGGTCAAGTTAGGAGCGTCCAAAAGTACAGAAACATGATGCTGAGCGTCCAACGCAAAGCACTGTTGAGAGTCGTGTGCGCGTACCGCACGGTATCACTGGACGCAGTCCTGGTACTGGCCGGCGTACCCCCCATCGACCTATTAATAGAAGAAAGAATCGAGCTGCACGGCAGACCACGAGTGACCGAAGCGGACAAGAAGGAGGCGCGTAAAACCACCATCGACAAGTGGCAGACCCGATGGACGCGTCTCCAGGACAAAGCACAATGGACGAAACGCCTAATCCCGGACCTACAAGCGTGGATCGACTGTAAACATCGACGGCTGAACCACCACCTGACCCAAGCATTCAGCGGACACGGATGCTTCCGACACTTCACGCACCGCCTGGGCAAGACGGAGCTGAACTGTGATATCTGCGGTGTCGACGACACAGCAGAGCACGTCATCTTCTCTTGTCCCAAGTACGACGATCTCAGACAGAATCTGTCCGAGTGCGTGAACGACGATCGACAAAATCCGCAGAAGGAATTGACACCAAAAACACTTATCGACAGGATGCTCCAAAGTGCCGATAAGTGGGACAAAGCCACCGATACGATCACGAGCATGATCAAACGGAAGGAAATCGAAGAACGGACAAAGGCCCAAACAGATCCGAAGGCCTACAAGGACAGCGAGGAGGACTCTCCATCAAGCGGAGAGGACTCCCAATAGAAGACAGCGCGACAAAGCGCACAACACTGTCAAGACACTGACGAGATGTCCCTCGGGACGGTACCGGGTCTTGACAGTTTAACTATAGAGAACGGGGTTTTTAGTGGGTAGGCGCTCGAGGACCGTCGGTTAACGCCGAAGAGTGTTCCCCGAGTGAATCCCACACTACCCGGCCGCCAGAACAACAGGCCGGGTGTCTATGAAGATTTTCCTCGACAAAAAAAAAAAAAAAAAAAAAAAAGAAACGATCGTTTCATCCAGGAATTTGCTCAAATCGACCGATTTGGCTTATTTCGGCCAAATCTGTCTATTTTGGATTCAAATTGCACCAAATTGATGAAAACGTGCCAAAATGACTAAAACAAGCAGAAACGAGCGAAATCGGTCAGAAACGATCGTTTCATCTCTGAATTTGCTCAAATCGACCGATTTGGCATATTTCGGCCAAATCTGTCTATTTTGGATGGAAACAGAACCAAATGGATGAAAACGTGCCAAAATGACTAAAACAAGCAGAAACGAGCGAAATCGGTCAGAAACGATCGTTTCATCTCTGAATTTGCTCAAATCGACCGATTTGGCTTATTTCGGCCAAATCTGTCTATTTTGGATTCAAATTGCACCAAATTGATGAAAACGTGCCAAAATGACTAAAACAAGCAGAAACGAGCGAAATCGGTCAGAAACGATCGTTTCATCTCTGAATTTGCTCAAATCGACCGATTTGGCTTATTTCGGCCAAATCTGTCTATTTTGGATGAGTTACCATGTGGGATTCCACGACACAGGGAATAAATGCTGACACTGAATTATTTTATTATAAATAGAATAGCGAGGATGTACGCGGGCATTATTGTGGTCGAAGACAGTACGTAGTATTTACTTTAAGATATTTTTGTAAAATTTGTGAAATAAATATTTTTTAAAAACGTCTCCCGTCGTTGTGGAAATATAAGTGGCGCAGTCGTGACGGATAAGTTTTCGGGCTTGTTTTCGAATCGATCGATAACAAACTAACCGCGAACTTCCGAACCAAGAAGAAAGAAGAAGGAAAAGGAAGTTGAAGCAGTTCTGCAGACACCAGTACTCCTTGAGGACCAGACAAGCATCGCTGACCTAAGAGTCTACCTGACAGTAATGTTCCTGAGAAGCATCGCTGTATTATTGTAAGTGCAATTGATAAGTTGATGTCTAGTGTGGATCAATTATTGGATCAATTAGAAACCCTTAATCTTAAGGAACCTTTAACTGACTTCGACCCCGATACTCCTAAAAAACCCAAATCACACTCTCCTAGTAATACTTTGCGTGTTAAAATGGCCGAATTCAAGGCAGAATATATAAAATGTATTCCAGAATTCGATGGCAATCCGAATGATTTAGGGAGGTATTTGGCAGTTTGTGATTCGGTTATTGACTCGTTTTATCTACCCCAACAACCCAATCATTTCCAAAACGTATACTTGTTGAATTGTATTATCGGGAAGCTGACCGGAAATGCAAAATTGGTTTTGGGTACGCAAAACGTAACCACATGGGCCGAATTAAAGCGAATTTTAAGTCGACATTTTGCAGACCAGAGAGACGAGGCATGTCTAAACAGAGATTTGGTCATGCTCCGTCAGCAAAATTCCGAGAGCCCAAACCAATTTTACGACCGAGTCCTTCACCTCTTGAATCTTTTATGCTCGTATGTCAATACACACGAAGCAACAGAGCACGCGAAAAATTTAAAGCGAAACTTATACAACGAATTAGCGTTGAAAACGTTTTTATCGGGACTCAAGGAGCCCCTGGGCACTACAATCAGATGTATGCGCCCTGCTGATCTCCCCACTGCTCTACAATTCGTGACCGAGGAATACAACATACATTATTTTCAGTCAAGCACAAGACCCCAAAATTCAACGAGACAATTTACCCCACCACAAAGGGCACATAATAATCAACAATTTAGAAAATCGTACTTTAACTCATTTAACCCTAACACAACCAGTAATTCATTTGGGACATTCCAAACATCCCCTTTCAGGCCGAACAGTTTTCAGAACCAACAATCACCCCCTTTCAGACCGAACAATTTTCAGAATCAACAATTTCCTCACAACCCCCAAAGTTTCGGGCAAGGAACCACTACAAATGTCTTCAGGCCTAACCAAAATAAACCTTTACCGAAACCAGTTCCTATGAGCGTATCGACACGTAATACCTCAAGAACATCTAGACCCCAATCAAATTTCAATCCCAGAAGCTTTAATAAATTTAGCCCTAATCAAACCCCAAACTTTACCGTGGAAGAATTGTATCATACCACGGAAGAATTTGATAATGCCGAGGACGTAATGGGAAGTTATACGCCGCAAAGAAATCCGAAACCCACATGGGAACATCCGTTGCAAAGCGACCGGTATTCGGAAAACGCAATGTCAGCAAATTCCTCAACAGAGGATGTGAACATAAATTTTCCCATGCCGTGCCTCGACAACAAAGAAACATAAAGCCAGAAATAATTCAATTAAACAATGTTAGTACGAGTGAGTTATCTTACGTTACATTCCCTGAAAATAAAATGAAATTTTTAATTGATAGTGGATCGACGAAATCTTTTATTAATCCAGACTTAGCAAATAAATTTTTCAAAAAGCACATTAAGCTTGATCCGTTCATTGTGTCTACCATATTTCAGCAATCGGCTCATCAGTATAGTGCTGATATACCGACTTCAAAATTATTCAATTTACCAACAGAAACTCACATGAAATTCTACCTTTTTAAGTTTCACAATGTATTTGATGGGTTAATCGGAATCGATAACCTAAAAAATTTACAAGCGAAAATCGATTATGGTCATGGGTATTTAATAACACCTTACGCTAAAATACCGCTGAACTTTTACAAGACAAAAAATCAAATAAACAACGTAACAATAAGTCCTCGTACTGAACAGGTTATTAGGTTAAGAACTAGTATTAAGCAGGGTAGCGTAGTTATTCCATATCAAAAATTAAATAACTGCGAAATTCCCAACTCCATATTAATGGCTAGGAATGGTGAAGCACTCACCACAATAATTAATAATACGTGTGATCCTATTACCTTGGATTTGTCGGAGCCGTTTGAGGTAGAGAAATATGAAGAGGAATATGAAGACTTACCCGAATTCGAGGTAAACAATTATAGTATAGGTTCAGAATCAAAACGGAAATTGGAATACTCTCAAATTCGAACTGAACATTTGAATGCCGAAGAAAAGGAAAAAATTTTAAAGTTATGCGACGAGTTTGCAGATATATTTTATCAAGAAGGTGAGCCACTGACGTTTACCAGTAAAATCAAGCACTCTATTAAAACCCTAGACGAACAGCCAGTGTACGCAAAGACGTACAGATACCCCTTTGTGCACAAACAGGAGGTAGAAAATCAAATCGGAAAAATGTTAGAACAAAATATTATAAGGCCCAGCAACTCGCCATGGTCGGCCCCAATTTGGGTGGTTCCGAAAAAACGAGATGCATCAGGCAAACAAAAATGGCGAGTCTGCGTCGATTTTAGAAAGCTGAATGAGAAAACAGTGGATGATAAGTACCCCCTTCCGAACATCACCGACCTGCTGGACAAGTTAGGGAAGTGCCAATACTTCAGCACTCTCGACCTGGCCAGTGGGTTCCATCAGATCGAGATGGAGGAGAGTGATGTTCAAAAAACAGCCTTCAGCACAGAACACGGGCACTTCGAGTACACAAGAATGCCGTTCGGGTTAAAGAATGCCCCTGCAACGTTCCAGCGAGTGATGGACAACATTCTAAGGGGCATCCAAAACGAAAAGTGTCTTGTGTACCTTGATGACATCATAATATTTTCTACCTCGCTGCAGGAACACTTAGAACGACTCAGGGCTGTATTTAAAAGGTTAAGAGAATCTAATTTTAAGATTCAGCTTGATAAGAGCGAATTCTTAAGAAAAGAAGTCGCATATTTGGGACATGTGGTGACCCGAGATGGGGTAAAACCGAACCCTGACAAAGTTAACGCAATAAAATTATACCCCATACCGACCACCACCAAACAAATAAAGGGATTCTTAGGACTTTTGGGGTACTACAGAAGGTTTATAAACAATTTTGCGAAGTTAACCAAACCTTTAACTAAATGCCTTAAAAAGGGAACGAAAATCGAACACAATAAGGAATTTATTGATTGCTTCGAGACGTGTAAGGATTTATTGACGAATGAACCCATTCTTCAATACCCGGACATGAATAAACCATTTAATTTGACCTGCGATGCGAGCAACGTAGCCCTCGGTGCCGTCCTATCGCAAGGGCCAATAGGTCAGGACCTTCCAGTGGCATATGCGTCAAGAACCCTGAATGATTCGGAACAAAGATATTCTACCATCGAGAAAGAGTGCCTATGCCTAGTATGGGCCACAAAATATTTTAGGCCGTATTTATTCGGCAGGAAATTCCGAATCATCACAGACCATAAACCGCTCCAATGGTTGTTCAATCTAAAGGATCCATCCTCAAAACTCCTCAGATGGCGAATTAAGTTAGAGGAGTACGATTATGAAATTATCTACAAAAAGGGAAAGTTAAATACAAACGCCGATGCATTAAGCCGAATCGAGCTGCATACAAAGGAAACAGATAATTTTTCAAGCTTAGTGGAATACATGGAAGAATTTAATAAGACGCTGCGAAACCGACATTCCGACGAAAACACAGGCCACCTGCAACAGGATAATCTGGATCGGATTTCAATGATAGCCCAACCTGACCTCGACCGACAGGAAGCTCAGGCGGTTGAACCAATAGACGTGGGAAATGCTGATGATGAGAATACTGCACATTCCAACGATGAACAACATCCTGTGGTCGGCATACCGATTCAGGAAACGGCAATAAATTACGGAGCGAATCAAATCATAATATCTCAAGTATTCCACTCGCCGGCAAAAACAAAGAAGGTGATATTATTTGGAAAGAAAAGAAGATTTATCTTACAACTATCTGAGAACAATTTCGAGTATGACCTGATGAAGTTTATCACGGAATACGTTGACCCCCAAAAATTATACTCTTTATACTTTGAAAATCCTGATATGTACCCGCAATTCAGCGAAGTTATTAGAAAGAATTTTAAGTGGCCATCGTTGAAATTTAAAAGATGTACGATCAAATTAATTGACGTAACGGAAGAGAGCGAGATACCAGAATTAATTCAAGCTTACCACGAGGGAAAAACAAACCATCGAGGTATTGAAGAAACGGAGCAAAGAATCAAAGGAAAATATTACTGGCCAAACATCAAGAATTCCATACAAACGTACATCAATCAATGCGAGGTATGCCAACGAAGCAAGTATGCCCGGAACCCTATCAAAATGAAAATGAATATCACCCCAACAGCGGCCAAACCATTTGAAATCATACATTTAGATACGTATACTTTAGACAAAACCAAATTTTTAACAATAATCGACAGTTTTTCTAAGTATGCACAGGCGTACCAACTAAACTCTCTAGCGGCTTCAGAGATAGCGGACAACCTAGTTCTGTTCTTTTCCCATCATGGCATCCCAACACAAGTAATTGTAGATAACGGGACGGAATTCAAAAACACAGTTATAACGGAACTATTGCAACTTCACAAAATTAATATTCATTTTTGTTCACCTGACCATCCCCAATCCAATGGAATGGTGGAACGGTTGCATTCAACTTTAACGGAGCACGTAAGACTTTTGGACAACCAAGGCCAGCGAGAGACACCGATAGCAAGGAAAGTAAAGTACGCAATATTAGCGTACAACCACACAATACATTCTACGACAAATTTTAAACCTATTGACGTCATTAGTGGACACATTAGCAAAGAAGATCCTTTTAATATAAGCCTGGATCAAGTATTAATGACAAATTACGTGGCTGAGCACAAGGACCGAACTAAGGCCTTATATTCAAAGTTGAATCAATCCCTAATGGAAGAAAAAGAGAAAAGAACAGAAAAATTAAACGAGAATAGGGATGAACCTACTATCTTTACACCTGACACACAAGCATACGTAGCGAGACATTCGAGAACTAAATTAGGCGATACCTTTCAGAGTCCAACAAAAATTGAAACCGTAAATCCAACCCGAAAAACGGTTTCGACACCAAACCAGGGAAAGGTTCACATGGACAATCTCAAACGCCCTTTTAGGAATAGATACAGTTTTCATAGGGACGAATAGATTAAGTGGTATAAATGATTAAATATTAGAATGATAGTTTAACATATATATATATATAGTTTTGTAATTATCTTTCAGTATCTGTACATATGTGCTGGGAGCGCCAGAAGTCATCAAAATCCGCGAATTAACAGACAACCCAGGTATCATGCCTATTAAAATAGGGAAAACCAAGGTTATACACCACACTTACATCTTGATTCACTATTACGATCTAGACCCTATAATAAAGCAAACAAAAACATTGCGCGAACGAACGACAAACATCTCAACATACTTAAATGTGACTACACAGTATGAAAAATACTCTGTTAGAATCAGAAATTCCTTAGAAATGCTAAGATTTATCCAAGAGAGAGTTGAAAGAAAGTTGAGCGAAATCATTCCTCACACACCAAGAAAGAAGCGCGGACTAGTAAACGCATTAGGGTCAATATTTAAGGCAATATCGGGAAACTTGGACGCATCAGACGGAGAAAAGTACGATAACCTTATTAAACAACTAGAGACGAACCAACAGACATTGCAGACGGAAATAATAAATCAAGGTTCTCTATCCAACTCGGTAGTAGAAAGATTCAATAACACAGTTCAACAATTATACAGAAACGATAGGTTGATCGAAGAGAAAATTAACCAAATACAGCCATATCTAGAAGAAGTAGCGCATGGCAGGAATTTTGCGATGTTCAAGGAATTATGCGACGAATTTATAAACCTATATGAGATAATCGACTCTATTCTCCAAGATATCGAAAACTCACTAGTATTTTCTAGATTAGGGATTATGCATCCAAGTATTATTACTAATGGCGAATTATATACAGAATTGAAAGCCCTTCAGGAACAGCTTGGGGAAGGTCAATTACCTCTACCGGTAACTAAAAATAATATACCCTTATTCGAGAAAATCATAAAGTTAGAATGCTTTATATTAAGCAATAAAATCACGCATATCCTACATACGCCCATAGTTCACGCCCAATCCTTTGATTATTTCCATTTGTATTCGATTCCCATCCAAAAACGAAGTCTGTTGAAAGTTATAGTACCACAGAGTAAATTCCTTGCAATAAATCAATTGCACTACATGTACAACGAGGAAGGTTGTCAGAAAATCACAGTAGACCTATACTTATGCCCAAAGAATGATTTACAAGCTATTGAAGAAGATGCCCCCTGTGAAGTCAAGCTAATACATCAAGAAAAGGACACATCGACCTGCCGTCAAGTTGAGGTCAAGATCGTGGAGCCCGTGTTAAACCAATTGGACTACACAGACCAATGGATCATGGTACTTCCAAGGAAAGAGGCCATCCAGCTGTCCTGCCCTGAAATGCAGAATGAAAAAAGGAACCTTATTGGGTCATTCATATGTCACATCCCACCAGAATGCCGTATAGTAGTGAAATCCCAAACAGCCATGAATGAAATGAAGATAATAAAACCAACATCGGAACCTGTGCTCTTCCCAGATTTAGCTGAGGAAGACATCACCCTACCTGTTCTAAACCTGAGCCTGCACCTACCCAGCATAAAACTGGACGACCTTTATAGACTAAAGGAAAAAATACTGCAGACGAACCACCAACAACCCTTAACGTTCGGGAACATAGCCACCTACCCGAGCCTATGGACAATTTTGATATATGTGCTCATAGCAAGTAGCTGCTTTATAATTACATGCAGATGGCTGAAGCGAAAGAAAGACAGAAGACCAACCCAGACTATGGAGGAATTGAGGGAGGCTATCCAACTTCCCTGCCAGGCATAGAAGTTGCATCTTAGGGGGGAGGAGTTACCATGTGGGATTCCACGACACAGGGAATAAATGCTGACACTGAATTATTTTATTATAAATAGAATAGCGAGGATGTACGCGGGCATTATTGTGGTCGAAGACAGTACGTAGTATTTACTTTAAGATATTTTTGTAAAATTTGTGAAATAAATATTTTTTAAAAACGTCTCCCGTCGTTGTGGAAATATAAGTGATGGAAACAGAACCAAATGGATGAAAACGTGCCAAAATGACTAAAACAAGCAGAAACGAGCGAAATCGGTCAGAAACGATCGTTTCATCCAGGAATTTGCTCAAATCGACCGATTTGGCTTATTTCGGCCAAATCTGTCTATTTTGGCTTGAAATTGCACCAAATTGATGAAAACGTGCCAAAATGACTAATACAGGCAGAAACGAGCGAAATCGGTCAGAAACGATCGTTTCATCTCTGAATTTGCTCAAATCGACCGATTTGGCTTATTTCGGCCAAATCTGTCTATTTTGGATTCAAATTGCACCAAATTGATGAAAACGTGCCAAAATGACTAAAACAAGCAGAAACGAGCGAAATCGGTCAGAAACGATCGTTTCATCTCTGAATTTGCTCAAATCGACCGATTTGGCTTATTTCGGCCAATTCTGTCTATTTTGGCTTGAAATTGCACCAAATTGATGAAAACGTGCCAAAATGACTAAAACAGGCAGAAACGAGCGAAATCGGTCAGAAACGATCGTTTCATCCAGGAATTTGCTCAAATCGACCGATTTGGCTTATTTCGGCCAAATCTGCCTATTTTGGATGGAAACAGAACCAAATGGATGAAAACGTGCCAAAATGACTAAAACAGGCAGAAACGAGCGAAATCGGTCAGAAACCATCGTTTCATCCAGGAATTTGCTCAAATCGACCGATTTGGCTTATTTCGGCCAAATCTGCCTATTTTGGATGGAAACAGAACCAAATGGATGAAAACGTGCCAAAATGACTAAAACAGGCAGAAACGAGCGAAATTGGTCAGAAACGATCGTTTCATCTCTGAATTTGCTCAAATCGACCGATTTGGCTTATTTCGGCCAAATCTGTCTATTTTGGCTTGAAATTGCACCAAATTGATGAAAACGTGCCAAAATGACTAAAACAGGCAGAAACGAGCGAAATAGGTCAGAAACGATCGTTTCATCTCTGAATTTGCTCAAATCGACCGATTTGGCTTATTTCGGCCAAATCTGTCTATTTTGGCTTGAAATTGCACTAAATTGATGAAAACGTGCCAAAATGATTAATACAGGCAGAAACGAGCGAAATCGGTCAGAAACGATCGTTTCATCTCTGAATTTGCTCAAATTGACCGATTTGGCTTATTTCGGCCAAATCTGTCTATTTTGGATGGAAACAGAACCAAATGGATGAAAACGTGCCAAAATGACTAAAACAGGCAGAAACGAGCGAAATCGGTCAGAAACGATCGTTTCATCCAGGAATTTGCTCAAATCGACCGATTTGGCTTATTTCGGCCAAATCTGTCTATTTTGGATTCAAATTGCACCAAATTGATGAAAACGTGCCAAAATGACTAAAACAAGCAGAAACGAGCGAAATCGGTCAGAAACGATCGTTTCATCTCTGAATTTGCTCAAATCGACCGATTTGGCTTATTTCGGCCAAATCTGTCTATTTTGGCTTGAAATTGCACCAAATTGATGAAAACGTGCCAAAATGACTAATACAGGCAGAAACGAGCGAAATCGGTCAGAAACGATCGTTTCATCTCTGAATTTGCTCAAATTGACCGATTTGGCTTATTTCGGCCAAATCTGTCTATTTTGGATGGAAACAGAACCAAATGGATGAAAACGTGCCAAAATGACTAAAACAAGCAGAAACGAGCGAAATCGGTCAGAAACGATCGTTTCATCTCTGAACTTGCTCAAATCGACCGATTTGGCTTATTTCGGCCAAATCTGTCTATTTTGGCTTGAAATTGCACTAAATTGATGAAAACGTGCCAAAATGACTAATACAGGCAGAAACGAGCGAAATCGGTCAGAAACGATCGTTTCATCTCTGAATTTGCTCAAATTGACCGATTTGGCTTATTTCGGCCAAATCTGTCTATTTTGGATGGAAACAGAACCAAATGGATGAAAACGTGCCAAAATGACTAAAACAGGCAGAAACGAGCGAAATCGGTCAGAAACGATCGTTTCATCCAGGAATTTGCTCAAATCGACCGATTTGGCTTATTTCGGCCAAATCTGTCTATTTTGGATTCAAATTGCACCAAATTGATGAAAACGTGCCAAAATGACTAAAACAAGCAGAAACGAGCGAAATCGGTCAGAAACGATCGTTTCATCTCTGAATTTGCTCAAATCGACCGATTTGGCTTATTTCGGCCAATTCTGTCTATTTTGGCTTGAAATTGCACCAAATTGATGAAAACGTGCCAAAATGACTAAAACAGGCAGAAACGAGCGAAATCGGTCAGAAACGATCGTTTCATCCAGGAATTTGCTCAAATCGACCGATTTGGCTTATTTCGGCCAAATCTGTCTATTTTGGATTCAAATTGCACCAAATTGATGAAAACGTGCCAAAATGACTAAAACAAGCAGAAACGAGCGAAATCGGTCAGAAACGATCGTTTCATCTCTGAATTTGCTCAAATCGACCGATTTGGCTTATTTCGGCCAAATCTGTCTATTTTGGATTCAAATTGCACCAAATTGATGAAAACGTGCCAAAATGACTAAAACAAGCAGAAACGAGCGAAATCGGTCAGAAACGATCGTTTCATCTCTGAATTTGCTCAAATCGACCGATTTGGCTTATTTCGGCCAAATCTGTCTATTTTGGCTTGAAATTGCACTAAATTGATGAAAACGTGCCAAAATGATTAATACAGGCAGAAACGAGCGAAATCGGTCAGAAACGATCGTTTCATCTCTGAATTTGCTCAAATTGACCGATTTGGCTTATTTCGGCCAAATCTGTCTATTTTGGATGGAAACAGAACCAAATGGATGAAAACGTGCCAAAATGACTAAAACAGGCAGAAACGAGCGAAATCGGTCAGAAACGATCGTTTCATCCAGGAATTTGCTCAAATCGACCGATTTGGCTTATTTCGGCCAAATCTGTCTATTTTGGATTCAAATTGCACCAAATTGATGAAAACGTGCCAAAATGACTAAAACAAGCAGAAACGAGCGAAATCGGTCAGAAACGATCGTTTCATCTCTGAATTTGCTCAAATCGACCGATTTGGCTTATTTCGGCCAAATCTGTCTATTTTGGCTTGAAATTGCACCAAATTGATGAAAACGTGCCAAAATGACTAATACAGGCAGAAACGAGCGAAATCGGTCAGAAACGATCGTTTCATCTCTGAATTTGCTCAAATTGACCGATTTGGCTTATTTCGGCCAAATCTGTCTATTTTGGATGGAAACAGAACCAAATGGATGAAAACGTGCCAAAATGACTAAAACAAGCAGAAACGAGCGAAATCGGTCAGAAACGATCGTTTCATCTCTGAACTTGCTCAAATCGACCGATTTGGCTTATTTCGGCCAAATCTGTCTATTTTGGCTTGAAATTGCACTAAATTGATGAAAACGTGCCAAAATGACTAATACAGGCAGAAACGAGCGAAATCGGTCAGAAACGATCGTTTCATCTCTGAATTTGCTCAAATTGACCGATTTGGCTTATTTCGGCCAAATCTGTCTATTTTGGATGGAAACAGAACCAAATGGATGAAAACGTGCCAAAATGACTAAAACAGGCAGAAACGAGCGAAATCGGTCAGAAACGATCGTTTCATCCAGGAATTTGCTCAAATCGACCGATTTGGCTTATTTCGGCCAAATCTGTCTATTTTGGATTCAAATTGCACCAAATTGATGAAAACGTGCCAAAATGACTAAAACAAGCAGAAACGAGCGAAATCGGTCAGAAACGATCGTTTCATCTCTGAATTTGCTCAAATCGACCGATTTGGCTTATTTCGGCCAATTCTGTCTATTTTGGCTTGAAATTGCACCAAATTGATGAAAACGTGCCAAAATGACTAAAACAGGCAGAAACGAGCGAAATCGGTCAGAAACGATCGTTTCATCCAGGAATTTGCTCAAATCGACCGATTTGGCTTATTTCGGCCAAATCTGTCTATTTTGGATTCAAATTGCACCAAATTGATGAAAACGTGCCAAAATGACTAAAACAAGCAGAAACGAGCGAAATCGGTCAGAAACGATCGTTTCATCTCTGAATTTGCTCAAATCGACCGATTTGGCTTATTTCGGCCAAATCTGTCTATTTTGGATTCAAATTGCACCAAATTGATGAAAACGTGCCAAAATGACTAAAACAAGCAGAAACGAGCGAAATCGGTCAGAAACGATCGTTTCATCTCTGAATTTGCTCAAATCGACCGATTTGGCTTATTTCGGCCAAATCTGTCTATTTTGGCTTGAAATTGCACTAAATTGATGAAAACGTGCCAAAATGATTAATACAGGCAGAAACGAGCGAAATCGGTCAGAAACGATCGTTTCATCTCTGAATTTGCTCAAATTGACCGATTTGGCTTATTTCGGCCAAATCTGTCTATTTTGGATGGAAACAGAACCAAATGGATGAAAACGTGCCAAAATGACTAAAACAGGCAGAAACGAGCGAAATCGGTCAGAAACGATCGTTTCATCCAGGAATTTGCTCAAATCGACCGATTTGGCTTATTTCGGCCAAATCTGTCTATTTTGGATTCAAATTGCACCAAATTGATGAAAACGTGCCAAAATGACTAAAACAAGCAGAAACGAGCGAAATCGGTCAGAAACGATCGTTTCATCTCTGAATTTGCTCAAATCGACCGATTTGGCTTATTTCGGCCAAATCTGTCTATTTTGGCTTGAAATTGCACCAAATTGATGAAAACGTGCCAAAATGACTAATACAGGCAGAAACGAGCGAAATCGGTCAGAAACGATCGTTTCATCTCTGAATTTGCTCAAATTGACCGATTTGGCTTATTTCGGCCAAATCTGTCTATTTTGGATGGAAACAGAACCAAATGGATGAAAACGTGCCAAAATGACTAAAACAAGCAGAAACGAGCGAAATCGGTCAGAAACGATCGTTTCATCTCTGAACTTGCTCAAATCGACCGATTTGGCTTATTTCGGCCAAATCTGTCTATTTTGGCTTGAAATTGCACTAAATTGATGAAAACGTGCCAAAATGACTAATACAGGCAGAAACGAGCGAAATCGGTCAGAAACGATCGTTTCATCTCTGAATTTGCTCAAATTGACCGATTTGGCTTATTTCGGCCAAATCTGTCTATTTTGGATGGAAACAGAACCAAATGGATGAAAACGTGCCAAAATGACTAAAACAGGCAGAAACGAGCGAAATTGGTCAGAAACGATCGTTTCATCCAGGAATTTGCTCAAATCGACCGATTTGGCTTATTTCGGCCAAATCTGTCTATTTTGGATTCAAATTGCACCAAATTGATGAAAACGTGCCAAAATGACTAAAACAAGCAGAAACGAGCGAAATCGGTCAGAAACGATCGTTTCATCTCTGAATTTGCTCAAATCGACCGATTTGGCTTATTTCGGCCAATTCTGTCTATTTTGGCTTGAAATTGCACCAAATTGATGAAAACGTGCCAAAATGACTAAAACAGGCAGAAACGAGCGAAATCGGTCAGAAACGATCGTTTCATCCAGGAATTTGCTCAAATCGACCGATTTGGCTTATTTCGGCCAAATCTGTCTATTTTGGATTCAAATTGCACCAAATTGATGAAAACGTGCCAAAATGACTAAAACAAGCAGAAACGAGCGAAATCGGTCAGAAACGATCGTTTCATCTCTGAATTTGCTCAAATCGACCGATTTGGCTTATTTCGGCCAAATCTGTCTATTTTGGATTCAAATTGCACCAAATTGATGAAAACGTGCCAAAATGACTAAAACAAGCAGAAACGAGCGAAATCGGTCAGAAACGATCGTTTCATCTCTGAATTTGCTCAAATCGACCGATTTGGCTTATTTCGGCCAAATCTGTCTATTTTGGCTTGAAATTGCACCAAATTGATGAAAACGTGCCAAAATGACTAAAACAAGCAGAAACGAGCGAAATCGGTCAGAAACGATCGTTTCATCCAGGAATTTGCTCAAATCGACCGATTTGGCTTATTTCGGCCAAATCTGTCTATTTTGGCTTGAAATTGCACCAAATTGATGAAAACGTGCCAAAATGACTAAAACAGGCAGAAACGAGCGAAATCGGTCAGAAACGATCGTTTCATCTCTGAATTTGCTCAAATCGACCGATTTGGCTTATTTCGGCCAAATCTGTCTATTTTGGATTCAAATTGCACCAAATTGATGAAAACGTGCCAAAATGACTAAAACAAGCAGAAACGAGCGAAATCGGTCAGAAACGATCGTTTCATCTCTGAATTTGCTCAAATCGACCGATTTGGCTTATTTCGGCCAAATCTGTCTATTTTGGCTTGAAATTGCACCAAATTGATGAAAACGTGCCAAAATGACTAAAACAAGCAGAAACGAGCGAAATCGGTCAGAAACGATCGTTTCATCCAGGAATTTGCTCAAATCGACCGATTTGGCTTATTTCGGGCAAATCTGTCTATTTTGGCTTGAAATTGCACCAAATTGATGAAAACGTGCCAAAATGACTAAAACAGGCAGAAACGAGCGAAATCGGTCAGAAACGATCGTTTCATCCAGGAATTTGCTCAAATCGACCGATTTGGCTTATTTCGGCCAAATCTGTCTATTTTGGATTCAAATTGCACCAAATTGATGAAAACGTGCCAAAATGACTAAAACAAGCAGAAACGAGCGAAATCGGTCAGAAACGATCGTTTCATCTCTGAATTTGCTCAAATCGACCGATTTGGCATATTTCGGCCAAATCTGTCTATTTTGGATGGAAACAGAACCAAATGGATGAAAACGTGCCAAAATGACTAAAACAAGCAGAAACGAGCGAAATCGGTCAGAAACGATCGTTTCATCTCTGAATTTGCTCAAATCGACCGATTTGGCTTATTTCGGCCAAATCTGTCTATTTTGGATGGAAACAGAACCAAATGGATGAAAACGTGCCAAAATGACTAAAACAAGCAGAAACGAGCGAAATCGGTCAGAAACGATCGTTTCATCTCTGAATTTGCTCAAATCGACCGATTTGGCTTATTTCGGCCAAATCTGTCTATTTTGGATTCAAATTGCACCAAATTGATGAAAACGTGCCAAAATGACTAAAACAAGCAGAAACGAGCGAAATCGGTCAGAAACGATCGTTTCATCTCTGAATTTGCTCAAATCGACAGATTTGGCTTATTTCGGCCAAATCTGTCTATTTTGGCTTGAAAATGCACCAAATTGATGAAAACGTGCCAAAATGACTAAAACAGGCAGAAACGAGCGAAATCGTTCAGAAACGATCGTTTCATCCAGGAATTTGCTCAAATCGACCGATTTGGCTTATTTCGGCCAAATCTGTCTATTTTGGATTCAAATTGCACCAAATTGATGAAAACGTGCCAAAATGACTAAAACAAGCAGAAACGAGCGAAATCGGTCAGAAACGATCGTTTCATCTCTGAATTTGCTCAAATCGACCGATTTGGCTTATTTCGGCCAAATCTGTCTATTTTGGATTCAAATTGCACCAAATTGATGAAAACGTGCCAAAATGACTAAAACAAGCAGAAACGAGCAAAATCGGTCAGAAACGATCGTTTCATCTCTGAATTTGCTCAAATCGACCGATTTGGCTTATTTCGGCCAAATCTGTCTATTTTGGATGGAAACAGAACCAAATGGATGAAAACGTGCCAAAATGACTAAAACAAGCAGAAACGAGCGAAATCGGTCAGAAACGATCGTTTCATCCAGGAATTTGCTCAAATCGACCGATTTGGCTTATTTCGGCCAAATCTGTCTATTTTGGCTTGAAATTGCACCAAATTGATGAAAACGTGCCAAAATGACTAATACAGGCAGAAACGAGCGAAATCGGTCAGAAACGATCGTTTCATCTCTGAATTTGCTCAAATCGACCGATTTGGCTTATTTCGGCCAAATCTGTCTATTTTGGATTCAAATTGCACCAAATTGATGAAAACGTGCCAAAATGACTAAAACAAGCAGAAACGAGCGAAATCGGTCAGAAACGATCGTTTCATCTCTGAATTTGCTCAAATCGACCGATTTGGCTTATTTCGGCCAATTCTGTCTATTTTGGCTTGAAATTGCACCAAATTGATGAAAACGTGCCAAAATGACTAAAACAGGCAGAAACGAGCGAAATCGGTCAGAAACGATCGTTTCATCCAGGAATTTGCTCAAATCGACCGATTTGGCTTATTTCGGCCAAATCTGCCTATTTTGGATGGAAACAGAACCAAATGGATGAAAACGTGCCAAAATGACTAAAACAGGCAGAAACGAGCGAAATCGGTCAGAAACCATCGTTTCATCCAGGAATTTGCTCAAATCGACCGATTTGGCTTATTTCGGCCAAATCTGCCTATTTTGGATGGAAACAGAACCAAATGGATGAAAACGTGCCAAAATGACTAAAACAGGCAGAAACGAGCGAAATTGGTCAGAAACGATCGTTTCATCTCTGAATTTGCTCAAATCGACCGATTA
>NW_027098637.1:0-31042 GCF_039881205.1 Euwallacea similis | reverse complement strand
TAAATTGCACCAAATTGATGAAAACGTGCCAAAATGACTAAAACAGGCAGAAACAAGCGAAATCTGTCAGAAACTATCGTTTCAACAAAGAATTTGCTCAAATCGGCCGATTTGGCTTATTTCGGCCAAATCTGTCTATTTTGGATGCAAATTGCACCAAATTGATGAAAACGTGCCAAAATGACTAAAACAGGCAGAAACGAGCGAAATCGGTCAGAAACGATTGTTTCATCAAGGAATTTGCTCAAATCGGCCGATTGGCTTATTTCGGCCAAATCTGTCCATTTTGGCTTCAAATTGCACCAAATTGATGAAAACGTGTCAAAATGACTAAAACAGGCAGAAACAAGCGAAATTGGTCAGGAAGTATCGTTTCATCAAGGAATTTGCTCAAATCGGCCGATTTGGCTTATTTCGGCCAAATCTGTCTATTTCGACTCAAAATGGAACCAAATTGATGAAAACGTGCCAAAATGACTAAAACAGGCAGAAACAAGAGAAATTGGTCAGGAACGATCGTTTCATCAAGGAATTTGCTCAAATCGGCCGATTTGGCTTATTTTGGCCAAATCTGTCTATTTTGACTCAAAATGGAACCAAATTGATGAAAACGTGCCAAAATGACTAAAACAGGCAGAAACAAGAGAAATTGGTCAGGAACGATCGTTTCATCAAGGAATTTGCTCAAATCGGCCGATTTGGCTTATTTCGCCAAATCTGTCTATTTTGGCTGCAAATTGCACCAAATTGATGAAAACGTGCCACAATGACTAAAACAGGCAGAAACGAGCGAAATTGGTCAGGAACGATCGTTTCATCAAGGAACTTGCTCAAATCGGTGGTTTTGGCTTATCTCGGCCAAATCTGTTTATTTTGGCTTCAAATTGCACCAAATTGATGAAAACGTGCCAAAATGACTAAAACAGGCAGAAACGAGCGAAATTGGTCAGGAACGATTGTTTCATCAAGGAATTTGCTCAAATCGGTCGTTTTGGCTTATTTCGGCCAATCTGTCTATTTTGACTCAAAATGGAACCAAATTGATGAAAACGTGCCAAAATGACTAAAACAGGCAGAAACAAGAGAAATTGGTCAGGAACGATCGTTTCATCAAGGAATTTGCTCAAATCGGCCGATTTGGCTTATTCGGCCAAATCTGTTTATTTTGGCTTCAAATTGCACCAAATTGATGAAAACGTGCCAAAATGACTAAAACAGGCAGAAACAAGCGAAATCTGTCCGAAACTATCGTTTCAACAAAGAATTTGCTCAAATCGGCCGATTTGGCTTATTTCGGCCAAATCTGTCTATTTTGGCTGCAAATTGCACCAAATTGATGAAAACGTGCCAAAATGACTAAAACAGGCAGAAACGAGCGAAATTGGTCAGGAAGTATCGTTTCATCAAGGAATTTGCTCAAATCGGCCGATTTGGCCTTATTTTGGCCAAATCTGAATATTTTGACTCAAAATGGAACCAAATTGATGAAAACGTGCCAAAATGACTAAAACAGGCAGAAACAAGAGAAATTGGTCAGGAACGATCGTTTCATCAAGGAATTTGCTCAAATCGGCCGATTTGGCTTATTTCGGCCAAATCTGTCTATTTTGGCTGCAAATTGCACCAAATTGATGAAAACGTGCCACAATGACTAAAACAGGCAGAAACGAGCGAAATTGGTCAGGAACGATCGTTTCATCAAGGAATTTGCTCAAATCGGCCGATTTGGCTTATTTTGGCCAAATCTGTCTATTTTGACTCAAAATGGAACCAAAATTGATGAAAACGTGCCAAAATGACTAAAACAGGCAGAAACAAGAGAAATTGGTCAGGAACGATCGTTTCATCAAGGAATTTGCCCAAATCGGCCGATTTGGCTTATTTCGGCCAAATCTGTTTATTTTGGCTTCAAATTGCACCAAATTGATGAAAACGTGCCAAAATGACTAAAACAGGCAGAAACAAGCGAAATCTGTCCGAAACTATCGTTTCAACAAAGAATTTGCTCAAATCGGCCGATTTGGCTTATTTCGGCCAAATCTGTCTATTTTGGCTGCAAATTGCACCAAATTGATGAAAACGTGCCAAATGACTAAAACAGGCAGAAACGAGCGAAATTGGTCAGGAAGTATCGTTTCATCAAGGAATTTGCTCAAATCGGCCGATTTGGCTATTTCGGCCAAATCTGTCTATTTTGACTCAAAATGGAACCAAATTGATGAAAACGTGCCAAAATGACTAAAACAGGCAGAAACAAGAGAAATTGGTCAGGAACGATCGTTTCATCAAGGAATTTGCTCAAATCGGCCGATTTGGCTTAATTTCGGCCAAATCTGTCTATTTTGGCTGCAAATTGCACCAAATTGATGAAAACGTGCCAAAATGACTAAAACAGGCAGAAACGAGCGAAATTGGTCAGGAAGTATCGTTTCATCAAGGAATTTGCTCAAATCGGCCGATTTGGCTTATTTTGGCCAAATCTGAATATTTTGACTCAAAATGGAACCAAATTGATGAAAACGTGCCAAAATGACTAAAACGGCAGAAACAAGAGAAATTGGTCAGGAACGATCGTTTCATCAAGGAATTTGCTCAAATCGGCCGATTTGGCTTATTTCGGCCAAATCTGTCTATTTTGGATGCAAATTGCACCAAATTGATGAAAACGTGCCAAAATGACTAAAACAGGCAGAAACGAGCGAAATCGGTCAGAAACGATTGTTTCATCAAGGAATTTGCTCAAATCGGCCGATTTGGCGTATTTCGGCCAAATCTGCCTATTTTGGCTGCAAATTGCACCAAATTGATGAAAACGTGCCAAAATGACTAAAACAGGCAGAAACGAGCGAAATCTGTCAGAAACTATCGTTTCAACAAGGAATTTGCTCAAATCGGCCGATTTGGCTTATTTCGGCCAAATCTGTCTATTTTGACTCAAAATGGATCCAAATTGATGAAAACGTGCCAAAATGACTAAAACAGCAGAAACGAGAAATTGGTCAGGAACGATCGTTTCATCAAGGAACTTGCTCAAATCGGTGGTTTTGGCTTATTTCGCCAAATCTGTTTATTTTGGCTTCAAATTGCACCAAATTGGATGAAAACGTGCCAAAATGACTAAAACAGGCAGAAACAAGCGAAATCTGTCAGAAACTATCGTTTCAACAAGGAATTTGTTCAAATCGGCCGATTTGGCTTATTTCGGCCAAATCTGTCTATTTTGGCTGCAAATTGCACCAAATTGATGAAAACGTGCCAAAATGACTAAAACAGGCAGAAACAAGAGAAATTGGTCAGGAACGATCGTTTCATCAAGGAATTTGCTCAAATCGGCCGATTTGGCTTATTTCGGCCAAATCTGTCTATTTTGGCTGCAAATTGCACCAAATTGATGAAAACGTGCCACAATGACTAAAACAGGCAGAAACGAGCGAAATTGGTCAGGAACGATCGTTTCATCAAGGAACTTGCTCAAATCGGTGGTTTTGGCTTATTTCGGCCAAATCTGTTTATTTTGGCTTCAAATTGCACCAAATTGGTGAAAACGTGCCAAAATGACTAAAACAGGCAGAAACGAGCGAAATTGGTCAGGAACGATTGTTTCATCAAGGAATTTGCTCAAATCGGTCGTTTTGGCTTATTTCGACCAAATCTGTCTATTTTGACTCAAAATGGAACCAAATTGATGAAAACGTGCCAAAATGACTAAAACAGGCAGAAACAAGAGAAATTGGTCAGGAACGATCGTTTCATCAAGGAATTTGCTCAAATCGGCCGATTTGGCTTATTTCGGCCAAATCTGTTTATTTTGGCTTCAAATTGCACCAAATTGATGAAAACGTGCCAAAATGACTAAAACAGGCAGAAACAAGCGAAATCTGTCCGAAACTATCGTTTCAACAAAGAATTTTTCTCAAATCGGCCGATTTGGCTTATTTCGGCCAAATCTGTCTATTTTGGCTGCAAATTGCACCAAATTGATGAAAACGTGCCAAAATGACTAAAACAGGCAGAAACGAGCGAAATTGGTCAGGAAGTATCGTTTCATCAAGGAATTTGCTCAAATCGGCCGATTTGGCTTATTTTGGCCAAATCTGTCTATTTTGACTCAAAATGGAACCAAATTGATGAAACGTGCCAAAATGACTAAAACAGGCAGAAACAAGAGAAATTGGTCAGGAACGATCGTTTCATCAAGGAATTTGCCCAAATCGGCCGATTTGGCTTATTTCGGCCAAATCTGTCTATTTTGGCTGCAAATTGCACCAAATTGATGAAACGTGCCACAATGACTAAAACAGGCAGAAACGAGCGAAATTGGTCAGGAACGATCGTTTCATCAAGGAATTTGCTCAAATCGGCCGATTGGCTTATTTTGGCCAAATCTGTCTATTTTGACTCAAAATGGAACCAAATGATGAAAACGTGCCAAAATGACTAAAACAGGCAGAAACAAGAGAAATTGGTCAGGAACGATCGTTCATCAAGGAATTTGCTCAAATCGGCCGATTTTGGCTTATTTCGGCCAAATCTGTCTATTTTGGCTGCAAATTGCACCAAATTGATGAAAACGTGCCAAAATGACTAAAACAGGCAGAAACGAGCGAAATTGGTTCAGGGAACGATCGTTTCATCAAGGAATTTGCTCAAATCGGCCGATTTGGCTTATTTCGGCCAAATCTGTCTATTTCGACTCAAAATGGAACCAAATTGATGAAACGTGCCAAAATGACTAAAACAGGCAGAAACAAGAGAAATTGGTCAGGAACGATCGTTTCATCAAGGAATTTGCTCAAATCGGCCGATTTGGCTTATTTTGGCCAAATCTGTCTATTTTGACTCAAAATGGAACCAAATTGATGAAAACGTGCCAAAATGACTAAAACAGGCAGAAACAAGAGAAATTGGTCAGGAACGATCGTTTCATCAAGGAATTTGCTCAAATCGGCCGATTTGGCTTATTTCGGCCAAATCTGTCTATTTTGGCTGCAAATTGCACCAAATTGATGAAAACGTGCCACAATGACTAAAACAGGCAGAAACGAGCGAAATTGGTCAGGAACGATCGTTTCATCAAGGAACTTGCTCAAATCGGTGGTTTTGGCTTATTTCGGCCAAATCTGTTTATTTTGGCTTCAAATTGCACCAAATTGATGAAAACGTGCCAAAATGACTAAAACAGGCAGAAACAAGCGAAATCTGTCAGAAACTATCGTTTCAACAAGGAATTTGCTCAAATCGGCCGATTTGGCTTATTTCGGCCAAATCTGTCTATTTTGGCTGCAAATTGCACCAAATTGATGAAAACGTGCCACAATGACTAAAACAGGCAGAAACGAGCGAAATTGGTCAGGAACGATCGTTTCATCAAGGAACTTGCTCAAATCGGTGGTTTTGGCTTATTTCGGCCAAATCTGTTTATTTTGGCTTCAAATTGCACCAAATTGATGAAAACGTGCCAAAATGACTAAAACAGGCAGAAACGAGCGAAATTGGTCAGGAACGATTGTTTCATCAAGGAATTTGCTCAAATCGGTCGTTTTGGCTTATTTCGGCCAAATCTGTCTATTTTGACTCAAAATGGAACCAAATTGATGAAAACGTGCCAAAATGACTAAAACAGGCAGAAACAAGAGAAATTGGTCAGGAACGATCGTTTCATCAAGGAATTTGCTCAAATCGGCCGATTTGGCTTATTTCGGCCAAATCTGTTTATTTTGGCTTCAAATTGCACCAAATTGATGAAAACGTGCCAAAATGACTAAAACAGGCAGAAACAAGCGAAATCTGTCCGAAACTATCGTTTCAACAAAGAATTTGCTCAAATCGGCCGATTTGGCTTATTTCGGCCAAATCTGTCTATTTTGGCTGCAAATTGCACCAAATTGATGAAAACGTGCCAAAATGACTAAAACAGGCAGAAACGAGCGAAATTGGTCAGGAAGTATCGTTTCAGTTCGATTTCGGACGTGGAATTGATCAGATGTGTCTGTACAGCTCCGCGGCGATAACGACGTACCGACAAAGAAAACCGTTAGCGACAAATCGAGGTCAGACGGCTTGTGTTTAGTGTCGAAAGAAGCAATTAACTCGGCGAGCGTCCTTGTACGCGGCCGCTGCACTGATTGCCGCTTTTAGCGCGCCGAGCGTCTGGACCTACGCTTTTGCAGGCTAGGCCGATGTCAAGTCTTTTATCGATTGAGAAGCTGGACCATTAGGGGTGACGACGTTGAATTTTTGTGTTTTTAAACACAGAGTTCTTTCTAAGGTATTTGTATTTCTTCAGGTGCTAATATTTTAGAATTTCAGATTCAGAAGAAGAAGGTATAAGCGTCCCTATAGTAGGCATTGGCCTACGGCGAAGTTTTGCTTCGCAATGGCTGAACTTGGGCAGAAAGGACCGACGAATTCGACTGTTGCGCGGACGGTTGAGGAATACCGCCGCAACCCGGAGACTCTATTCGAGGTAAATAGACGTCTCTGCGAAGACAACCTCCAAAAAGCGAAGGAAATTGAAGATCTTAAAAATACGAACTTGAAACTTTTGGAGGCACTAAAGCGCTTAGAAGAGCGATTGGAAAGGATGGAAAGCAGAGATGGAGAGGAACTTAAGAGGAAAAAGAAGAAGAAGATACTCCAAATACCTGATTCGGAAGCGGAGCAAGATGAAAATGAAAACTCAGACGAAGAAATGAGGGAACTGGATATGAAGCAGATCCAAAGAGAGCAAAGGGAGGAACAAAAGAAGGAAAACGAGCGCAAAAGGGAAGAAGCGCTAAGAAGACAAACTCAACAGACGGAACAAATACAGAAGGACGACACAGAACAAAGACAATGGGAGAAGAAAATCCCCCCCATTATTATGAGAAATGCAGACGATTGGACCACCGTCAGCAACAGACTGCGATCAAGAAAAATAGCCTACAACAAGGCAAAAATGACAGGGCAGGGGATTGCAATAACCCCTAGTTCAGCCGAGGACTACCGGGCGATTGCCAGGCTCCTCAAAGAAGACAAAAAAGAGTTTCATACTTACAGTCTGCCAGAGGAAAAGAAAATTCGGGCCGTGATTGGACTTCTTCCATCAAACCTGACTGAAGAAGACGTCAAGAGAGATTTACTAGAGCAAGGAATAGAAACCTTTTCAATCCAGAGGATGAGGAGCAGGGTGGACAAGAGAACATTGCCACTGATGCTAGTCCAAGTAAATCTCGAAGATAAACAGAAAATCTTCGCGGTACAGAGATGCTGTGACCTCAGCGTGAGAGTAGAGGCCCAAAGGCAACAATCAGGACCGGCGCAATGCCACCGTTGCCAGCAATTTGGGCACTCTCAGAGATTCTGCACGGTTGCACCAAAATGCGTAAAATGCGGAGAAGACCACCATACGGAAGACTGCAAGAAGGCCAAGAACGTTCCTGCCAAATGCGCAAATTGTGGAGGACCACATCCTGCCAGCTACAGGGGATGCAAAAAAGTTCCCCAACCCTCCAAATCATCCAAGGAACCTCCAAAGAAAACGGAGAAGAGGACGGTAATGAAGGAGGCCCCAATCCCTCCCCCCTTCAAGCCAGGAACCAGCTACGCTGCAGCGGCAAAAACAGCAAAAAATACCCCCAACAAAGAAGAGCCTGTTGACTTTCAGCAGGCCCTAAAACAGATGCAGATGATGTACTCAGCAATGAGTGCATTCTTCGCGAATCTTCCAAAAATACAAGGTTAATGGAAGCACATCCAAAACCTTCAGCACTGCAGATAATATCATGGAACATCAATGGTATAAAGGGGCGTAAATCAGAGCTGCAGGAGCTGTTACAACGTCAAAACCCCGATATAGTAGCCATCCAGGAGACGAGGCTACGACCTATGGATGAGTTCAGGATCCTAGGATACCAAACACATAGAAAGGACAAGGAAAATCAAGGAGAAGTGGCACGCGGGGGAACAGCACTTCTCGTCAGGAACAACATTCAGCACGTCCAGTTGCCGCCAATAGAAACAGAAAGAACTGAAGCTGTAGCAGTGGAAGTTATTACTGCCAGGAGCAGACTAAGAATTGCTTCCTGCTATCATCCACCGAACCTAGGGCTCTTGCAAAACGACTTGGATAAAGTTCTTTTCAAGAAACAAAGAGGACAACACATAGCCATCGGGGATTTTAATGCGAAGTCTCCAGACTGGCATAGCAGAATCAGAAATAGAAACGGCAGGCAACTAGAATACTTTCTAGAAAAGAGAGAAGACGTGCGTGTAATGGCAACGGAAGAGCCTACACACATGGCAACTGTGGGAACGAACGACGTCTTGGACATCATGCTAATTAGGGATCTAGCCATGGGAGTAGAAATGGAAGTTCTACAGGAAGGATCCTCCGATCACAATCCAATCCGAGTTCTACTGGGAAACGGACCACCGGTAGAGGACACGATCGAGCTCAAAAGGACAAATTGGGGCCTGTTCAAAACAACATTACAAAGAGAAATATCTGTCATTAACAGAATTGAAAATGTAGTTGAAATCGAAGAGGCCGTTTCAACTCTGGAGAGGGACATACGAACAGCACTAAACGCGAGCTCGAAAATCACCAAGAAACGGAGGATAAGAGATTACTTGGACAAAATTCCGGAGGAAACCAAACAGCTGATTCAGCAAAGGAGACGAGCAAAGAAAAAGGCATTTAGGACAAATGCCCCGGCCGACAAAAATGCTCTGAATCAACTGAATAGAAGAATTAAAGCGGCGCTACAGGAAGTCAGGGAAAAACAGTGGCAGGAGCACCTGGAATCCCTTAACCCACAGGACAGAAGCATGTGGAAAACGCTCAAAGCGATGAAATCAAAGAGGAAACCGATTCCTCCCATTCAAGGAGAACGGGGAATCGTGTACACTACACATGATAAAGCAGAGGCCTTTGCTGACAGCTTGGAAAAACAATTTCGAGAAAACGAAATTGAGGATGAAGACGCCGAAGACTGGGAAGAAGAAGTCGACAGACGCGTCAGACAAATTGAAAACACGGAGGACCAGGAAATCATAAGACACGTAACGCCAAAGGAAATAAAGGAGATAATACGGCACCTGAAAGTAAGAAAAGCACCCGGATGCGATCAGATCGGAAACCAGATTCTTAAGAAGTTGCCAGTACGAGGGGTAGCCGCATTAGTGAACATCGCCAATGCGGTCCTGAGGCTACGGCACTTCCCGGAGAACTGGAAGAAGGCCGATGTCATCCTGCTGCCCAAACCAGGAAAAAATCACCTCCTTCCACAGAACTACAGACCGATAAGTCTCCTGCCACACATGGGAAAAGTCGTGGAAAGAGTCATTTTGAAAAGGCTAAGAGAATGCGAGGAAGGCTTAAAAACAATCCCCGACGAACAGTTTGGGTTCAGAAAGCAGCATTCCACAGAACTTCAGGTGCTGAGAATGACAGAATACATCACGGAGAGCTTCAACAGGAAACAGGCTGCAGGAGCAGTACTGTTGGACATAGCAAAGGCATTCGATAGAGTTTGGCACAACGGCCTATTGGTAAAGATGATAGACGCGGGATTCAAAATCTCGCTGGTCAAACTCGTCGGAACCTTTCTCCGAAACAGGACATTCCGTACCAAACTGAATCGACATCATTCGACGTACAGGGCAATAGAAGCGGGAGTACCTCAAGGAGCGGTACTATCCCCGTTCCTGTACAATATCTACGTGTCAGACCCACCTAGGACAGAACATACACAACTGGCACTATACGCCGACGATACGGCAATACTGGCTAGATCCTGGAACGGGACAATTCTGGTCAGGTATCTGCAACAGGAGATCACAGATCTGGAGAAATGGTTTTCGAAATGGAAAATAGACATTAACCCGGAGAAGACCCAGGCCATCGTCTTCAAACGGAGAAGAAAAATCAGGACCGAAAACCAACTGGTGATCAAAAATGAACAGATACCGTGGAGCAACAAGGTCACGTACCTGGGCGTGGACATGGAAAAAAGCCTTACGTGGCAGCAGCACATAGCGAAGACAAGGAAAAAAGCAAAAATGACCAGAGCAAAACTGTACCCGATGCTAAGAAGGAACTCCAAGCTGCCTCTTAGGAACAAGATCACGCTCATCAAAACCGTGATACAACCACAGCTAACGTATGCATCAACAGCATGGGGTTATGCAGCCAGGACGCATCTGAAGAGTCTTCAAGCAGTGGAAAACATTGCTTTGAGAACGGCTCTAGGTGCACCTTGGTACGTTAGCAATGATACAATAAAGAGAGATCTGAATTACAGAACAATGACGGACGTCATCAAGGACCATGCAATCAAGACGTTCCAAGCAACGGAAACACATCCAAACGAGCTGATCAGGAGGGCAACCGACTACAGTCTGGAAGATGCCATACCACACAAGAGACCAAGACATCAGTTGCAGGACAACGGATGATGAAGGGAACCAACCCGCACAGGACCAAACAAGTAGAAAGACTTGAAAGAAAAACAGAAAAAGAGCCAAAAAGGCAAACCCGCAATGATGGAAGGAAGAAGGCCAGATAGCCTTTCTGGTACTTCAGAATCATCATTGCGAACCAGCAACCAACGAGGGAGACAGCCGACGAAGAAAGAAGCGTCCAGAAGGACAGAAGAGGGCAGAAGAACCCCCTGTCGGCGGGGTGATTCACGCCAAAGATCCGGGCGGTGACCAGACTCACCTACCGAGAAAGGCACGAAAAAGGCCAAGAGCGATAGCAGAGTAAAAAGCGATAGTCCCGCTTGCCTCTGTTATCTCATGCCAAAAACCAAAAGCGGCCCAAAAGCGCGATAGAGGAGTTCGGCACGGGCTCGAAATCCTCGGCAAACACGGGGTTTTTTAGTGGGTGAAACCCCACACAGGCTGGTAGTACGGACTCCAGTACCGTCTTACCGACAAGATTTTTTATCCCCGGGGTCGCGTCCCCCAAAAAAAAAAAAAAAAAGAAGTATCGTTTCATCAAGGAATTTGCTCAAATCGGCCGATTTGGCTTATTTTGGCCAAATCTGTCTATTTTGGATGCAAATTGCACCAAATTGATGAAAACATGCCAAAATGACTAAACAGGCAGAAACAAGCGAAATCTGTCCGAAACTATCGTTTCAACAAAGAATTTGCTCAAATCGGCCGATTTGGCTTATTTCGGCCAAATCTGTCTATTTTGGCTGCAAATTGCACCAAATTGATGAAAACGTGCCAAAATGACCAAAACAGGCAGAAACGAGCGAAATCTGTCAGAAACTATCGTTTCAACAAGGAATTTGCTCAAATCGGCCGATTTGGCTTATTTCGGCCAAATCTGTCTATTTTGGCTGCAAATTGCACCAAATTGATGAAAACGTGCCACAATGACTAAAACAGGCAGAAACGAGCGAAATTGGTCAGGAACGATCGTTTCATCAAGGAATTTGCTCAAATCGGTCGTTTTGGCTTATTTCGGCCAAATCTGTCTATTTTGACTCAAAATGGAACCAAATTGATGAAAACGTGCCAAAATGACTAAAACAGGCAGAAACGAGCGAAATCGGTCAGGAACGATCGTTTCATCAAGGAATTTGCTCAAATCGGTCGTTTTGGCTTATTTCGGCCAAATATGTCTATTTTGGCTGCAAATTGCACCAAATTGATGAAAACGTGCCACAATGACTAAAACAGGCAGAAACGAGCGAAATCGGTCAGGAACGATCGTTTCATCAAGGAATTTGCTCAAATCGGCCGATTTGGCTTATTTCGGTCAAATCTGTCTATTTTGACTCAAAATGGAACCAAATTGATAAAAACGTGTCAAAATGACTAAAACAGGCAGAAACAAGCGAAATTGGTCAGGAAGGATCGTTTCATCAAGGAATTTGCTCAAATCGGCCGATTTGACTTATTTCGTCCCAATCTGTCTATTTTGGCTTCAAATTGCACCAAATTGATGAAAACGTGCCACAATGACTAAAACAGGCAGAAACGAGCGAAATTGGTCAGGAACGATCGTTTCATCAAGGAATTTGCTCAAATCGGCCGATTTGGCTTATTTCGGCCAAATTTGTCTATTTTGGCTGCAAATCGCACCAAAGTGATGAAAACGTGCCAAAATGACTAAAACAGGCAGAAACGAGCGAAATTGGTCAGGAACGATCGTTTCCTCAAGGAATTTGCTCAAATCGGCCGATTTGGCTTATTTCGGCCAAATCTGTCTATTTTGACTCAAAATGGAACCAAATTGATGAAAACGTGCCAAAATGACTAAAACAGGCAGAAACAAGAGAAATTGGTCAGGAACGATCGTTTCATCAAGGAATTTGCTCAAATCGGCAGATTTGGCTTATTTCGGCCAAATCTGTTTATTTTGGCTTCAAATTGCACCAAATTGATGAAAACGTGCCAAAATGACTAAAACAGGCAGAAACAAGCGAAATCTGTCAGAAACTATCGTTTCAACAAGGAATTTGCTCAAATCGGCCGATTTGGCTTATTTCGGCCAAATCTGTCTATTTTGGCTGCAAATTGCACCAAATTGATGAAAACGTGCCACAATGACTAAAACAGACAGAAACGAGCGAAATTGGTCAGGAACGATCGTTTCATCAAGGAACTTGCTCAAATCGGTGGTTTTGGCTTATTTCGGCCAAATCTGTTTATTTTGGCTTCAAATTGCACCAAATTGATGAAAACGTGCCAAAATGACTAAAACAGGCAGAAACGAGCGAAATTGGTCAGGAACGATCGTTTCATCAAGGAATTTGCTCAAATCGGTCGTTTTGGCTTATTTCGGCCAAATCTGTCTATTTTGACTCAAAATGGAACCAAATTGATGAAAACGTGCCAAAATGACTAAAACAGGCAGAAACGAGCGAAATTGGTCAGGAACGATCGTTTCATCAAGGAATTTGCTCAAATCGGCCGATTTGGCTTATTTCGGCCAAATCTGTCTATTTTGGCTGCAAATTGCACCAAATTGATGAAAACGTGCCACAATGACTAAAACAGGCAGAAACGAGCGAAATTGGTCAGGAACGATCGTTTCATCAAGGAATTTGCTCAAATCGGCCGATTTGGCTTATTTCGGCCAAATCTGTCTATTTTGGCTGCAAATTGCACCAAATTGATGAAAACGTGCCACAATGACTAAAACAGGCAGAAACGAGCGAAATTGGTCAGGAACGATCGTTTCATCAAGGAATTTGCTCAAATCGGCCGATTTGGCTTATTTCGGCCAAATCTGTCTATTTTGGCTGCAAATTGCACCAAATTGATGAAAACGTGCCACAATGACTAAAACAGGCAGAAACGAGCGAAATTGGTCAGGAACGATCGTTTCATCAAGGAATTTGCTCAAATCGGTGGTTTTGGCTTATTTCGGCCAAATCTGTTTATTTTGGCTTCAAATTGCACCAAATTGATGAAAACGTGCCAAAATGACTAAAACAGGCAGAAACAAGCGAAATTGGTCAGGAAGGATCGTTTCATCAAGGAATTTGCTCAAATCGGCCGATTTGGCTTATTTCGGCCAAATCTGTCTATTTTGGCTGCAAATTGCACCAAATTGATGAAAACGTGCCACAATGACTAAAACAGGCAGAAACGAGCGAAATTGGTCAGGAACGATCGTTTCATCAAGGAATTTGCTCAAATCGGTGGTTTTGGCTTATTTCGGCCAAATCTGTCTATTTTGGCTGCAAATTGCACCAAATTGATGAAAACGTGCCAAAATGACTAAAACAGGCAGAAACGAGCGAAATTGGTCAGGAAGTATCGTTTCATCAAGGAATTTGCTCAAATCGGCCGATTTGGCTTATTTCGGCCAAATCTGTCTATTTTGGCTGCAAATTGCACCAAATTGATGAAAACGTGCCACAATGACTAAAACAGGCAGAAACGAGCGAAATCGGTCAGAAACGATTGTTTCATCAAGGAATTTGCTCAAATCGGCCGATTTGGCGTATTTCGGCCAAATCTGTCTATTTTGGCTGCAAATTGCACCAAATTGATGAAAACGTGCCACAATGACTAAAACAGGCAGAAACGAGCGAAATTGGTCAGGAACGATCGTTTCATCAAGGAATTTGCTCAAATCGGTCGTTTTGGCTTATTTCGGCCAAATCTGTCTATTTTGACTCAAAATGGAACCAAATTGATGAAAACGTGCCAAAATGACTAAAACAGGCAGAAACGAGCGAAATCGGTCAGGAACGATCGTTTCATCAAGGAATTTGCTCAAATCGGTCGTTTTGGCTTATTTCGGCCAAATCTGTCTATTTTGGCTGCAAATTGCACCAAATTGATGAAAACGTGCCACAATGACTAAAACAGGCAGAAACGAGCGAAATCGGTCAGGAACGATCGTTTCATCAAGGAATTTGCTCAAATCGGTCGTTTTGGCTTATTTCGGCCAAATCTGTCTATTTTGGCTGCAAATTGCACCAAATTGATGAAAACGTGCCACAATGACTAAAACAGGCAGAAACGAGCGAAATCGGTCAGGAACGATCGTTTCATCAAGGAATTTGCTCAAATCGGTCGTTTTGGCTTATTTCGGCCAAATCTGTCTATTTTGACTCAAAATGGAACCAAATTGATGAAAACGTGCCAAAATGACTAAAACAGGCAGAAACGAGCGAAATCGGTCAGGAACGATCGTTTCATCAAGGAATTTGCTCAAATCGGTCGTTTTGGCTTATTTCGGCCAAATCTGTCTATTTTGGCTGCAAATTGCACCAAATTGATGAAAACGTGCCACAATGACTAAAACAGGCAGAAACGAGCGAAATCGGTCAGGAACGATCGTTTCATCAAGGAATTTGCTCAAATCGGCCGATTTGGCTTATTTCGGTCAAATCTGTCTATTTTGACTCAAAATGGAACCAAATTGATAAAAACGTGTCAAAATGACTAAAACAGGCAGAAACAAGCGAAATTGGTCAGGAAGGATCGTTTCATCAAGGAATTTGCTCAAATCGGCCGATTTGACTTATTTCGTCCCAATCTGTCTATTTTGGCTTCAAATTGCACCAAATTGATGAAAACGTGCCACAATGACTAAAACAGGCAGAAACGAGCGAAATTGGTCAGGAACGATCGTTTCATCAAGGAATTTGCTCAAATCGGCCGATTTGGCTTATTTCGGCCAAATTTGTCTATTTTGGCTGCAAATCGCACCAAAGTGATGAAAACGTGCCAAAATGACTAAAACAGGCAGAAACGAGCGAAATTGGTCAGGAACGATCGTTTCCTCAAGGAATTTGCTCAAATCGGCCGATTTGGCTTATTTCGGCCAAATCTGTCTATTTTGACTCAAAATGGAACCAAATTGATGAAAACGTGCCAAAATGACTAAAACAGGCAGAAACAAGAGAAATTGGTCAGGAACGATCGTTTCATCAAGGAATTTGCTCAAATCGGCAGATTTGGCTTATTTCGGCCAAATCTGTTTATTTTGGCTTCAAATTGCACCAAATTGATGAAAACGTGCCAAAATGACTAAAACAGGCAGAAACGAGCGAAATTGGTCAGGAACGATCGTTTCATCAAGGAATTTGCTCAAATCGGCCGATTTGGCTTATTTCGGCCAAATCTGTCTATTTTGGCTGCAAATTGCACCAAATTGATGAAAACGTGCCACAATGACTAAAACAGGCAGAAACGAGCGAAATTGGTCAGGAACGATCGTTTCATCAAGGAATTTGCTCAAATCGGCCGATTTGGCTTATTTCGGCCAAATCTGTCTATTTTGGCTGCAAATTGCACCAAATTGATGAAAACGTGCCACAATGACTAAAACAGGCAGAAACGAGCGAAATTGGTCAGGAACGATCGTTTCATCAAGGAATTTGCTCAAATCGGTGGTTTTGGCTTATTTCGGCCAAATCTGTTTATTTTGGCTTCAAATTGCACCAAATTGATGAAAACGTGCCAAAATGACTAAAACAGGCAGAAACAAGCGAAATTGGTCAGGAAGGATCGTTTCATCAAGGAATTTGCTCAAATCGGCCGATTTGGCTTATTTCGTCCCAATCTGTCTATTTTGGCTTCAAATTGCACCAAATTGATGAAAACGTGCCACAATGACTAAAACAGGCAGAAACGAGCGAAATTGGTCAGGAACGATCGTTTCATCAAGGAATTTGCTCAAATCGGCCGATTTGGCTTATTTCGGTCAAATCTGTTTATTTTGGCTTCAAATTGCACCAAATTGATGAAAACGTGCCAAAATGACTAAAACAGGCAGAAACAAGCGAAATCTGTCAGAAACTATCGTTTCAACAAGGAATTTGCTCAAATCGGCCGATTTGGCTTATTTCGGCCAAATCTGTCTATTTTGGCTGCAAATTGCACCAAATTGATGAAAACGTGCCACAATGACTAAAACAGGCAGAAACGAGCGAAATTGGTCAGGAACGATCGTTTCATCAAGGAATTTGCTCAAATCGGTCGTTTTGGCTTATTTCGGCCAAATCTGTCTATTTTGACTCAAAATGGAACCAAATTGATGAAAACGTGCCAAAATGAATAAAACAGGCAGAAACGAGCGAAATCGGTCAGGAACGATCGTTTCATCAAGGAATTTGCTCAAATCGGTCGTTTTGGCTTATTTCGGCCAAATCTGTCTATTTTGACTCAAAATGGATCCAAATTGATGAAAACGTGCCAAAATGACTAAAACAGGCAGAAACGAGCGAAATCGGTCAGAAACGATTGTTTCATCAAGGAATTTGCTCAAATCGGCCGATTTGGCGTATTTCGGCCAAATCTGTCTATTTTGACTCAAAATGGAACCAAATTGATGAAAACGTGCCAAAATGACTAACACAGGCAGAAACAAGCGAAATTGGTCAGGAACGATCGTTTCATCAAGGAATTTGCTCAAATCGGTCGTTTTGGCTTATTTCGGCCAAATCTGTCTATTTTGACTCAAAATGGAACCAAATTGATGAAAACGTGCCAAAATGACTAAAACAGGCAGAAACGAGCGAAATCGGTCAGGAACGATCGTTTCATCAAGGAATTTGCTCAAATCGGTCGTTTTGGCTTATTTCGGCCAAATCTGTCTATTTTGACTCAAAATGGATCCAAATTGATGAAAACGTGCCAAAATGACTAAAACAGGCAGAAACGAGCGAAATCGGTCAGGAACGATCGTTTCATCAAGGAATTTGCTCAAATCGGCAGATTTGGCTTATTTCGGCCAAATCTGTCTATTTTGACTCAAAATGGAACCAAATTGATGAAAACGTGCCAAAATGACTAAAACAGGCAGAAACAAGAGAAATTGGTCAGGAACGATCGTTTCATCAAGGAATTTGTTCAAATCGGTCGTTTTGGCGTATTTCGGCCAAATCTGTCTATTTTGACTCAAAATGGAACCAAATTGATGAAAACGTGCCAAAATGACTAAAACAGGCAGAAACAAGAGAAATTGGTCAGGAACGATCGTTTCATCAAGGAATTTGCTCAAATCGGTCGTTTTGGCGTATTTCGGCCAAATCTGTCTATTTTGACTCAAAATGGAACCAAATTGATGAAAACGTGCCAAAATGACTAAAACAGGCAGAAACAAGAGAAATTGGTCGGGAACGATCGTTTCATCAAGGAATTTGCTCAAATCGGCCGATTTGGCTTATTTCGGCCAAATCTGTCTATTTTGGCTGCAAATTGCACCAAATTGATGAAAACGTGCCACAATGACTAAAACAGGCAGAAACAAGCGAAATCTGTCAGAAACTATCGTTTCAACAAGGAATTTGCTCAAATCGGCCGATTTGGCTTATTTCGGCCAAATCTGTTTATTTTGGCTTCAAATTGCACCAAATTGATGAAAACGTGCCAAAATGGCTAAAACAGGCAGAAACAAGCGAAATCTGTCAGAAACTATCGTTTCAACAAGGAATTTGCTCAAATCGGTCGTTTTGGCGTATTTCGGCCAAATCTGTCTATTTTGACTCAAAATGGAACCAAATTGATGAAAACGTGCCAAAATGACTAAAACAGGCAGAAACAAGCGGAATTGGTCAGGAAGGATCGTTTCATCAAGGAATTTGCTCAAATCGGCCGATTTGGCTTATTTCGTCCCAATCTGTCTATTTTGGCTTCAAATTGCACCAAATTGATGAAAACGTGTCAAAATGACTAAAACAGGCAGAAACAAGCGAAATTGGTCAGGAAGGATCGTTTCATCAAGGAACTTGCTCAAATCGGTGGTTTTGGCTTATTTCGGCCAAATCTGTTTATTTTGGCTTCAAATTGCACCATATTGATGAAAACGTGAGTTACATTGTGACTAATGCATACCCAGAGACTTTAGTGCTGAGCCAACATTTATTCCAATTTAAATAGGGACTTTAATCTTTAGCAGTTAGTCAGTAGTTGAGTTCTGTAGCAGTTCGAAGTTATGTACGTGAAGTTCGTGTTAAGGGTAGTTTTGTAGTGATTTTCTGTTAAATAAATTAGTGTTAGTAAAAATAGTTTTTTTAAAACGCTCACCGCGAGGTCGCGAAGTTAACTGGCGCAGTCGTACGGATTCGTTTTGGGCTCGTACCGAATTTACGGGACGAACTAACCACGACGAATAGAACCACCACAACGAAGATAAGAGGATCGAGGGAAGCACCACCCGTTCTAGAGTATGAATCTGAAGTTCGTAATTTTATTGGGGTAAGTGCAACTGATTAATATTTTTATGAGCGAAGTTGAGGAATTATTAAATAGATTAGCTGCTCTTCAATTAAAACCTTCTACTGACTCCACTTCACAAAAATCGGGAGTGTTTAGGAATAATAACAGTAATAAAACTAATAATAGTAATCAGAATAATAATAAAAATAAAATGGCAGAATTTAGGCCGGAATATTTGAATTGCATTCCTGAGTTCGATGGCAATCCAAACGACTTGGGTAGATATTTAAGTGTGTGTCAATCAGTAATTGATACCTTTTATGATGTGCAACAACCTAACCATTTTAGAAACGTATATCTATTAAACTGTATAATAGGAAAATTAAAAGGTAATGCCAAACTAATCCTGGGAACGCAAAATGTGACCACTTGGGAGGAATTAAAAGCCACCCTAAGTAGACATTTCGCGGACCAAAGGGATGAGGTTTGTCTCAATAGAGATTTGGTTATGCTTAGACAACAGCAAAACGAAAGTCCAAGTCAATTCTATGATAATGTCTTACATATTCTAAATTTACTTTGTTCCTACATCAATATTCACGAAAACACAGAACAAGGAAGAAATTTAAAAAGGAATCTGTACAATGAATTAGCATTAAAAACGTTCTTATCGGGACTAAAGGAACCTTTAGGCACCACTATCAGATGCATGCGTCCAAGGGACCTGCCCGAAGCCCTTCAGTTCGTAACTGAAGAAGATAATATTCACTATTTGAGATCGAGTACTAGACCAAAACCCCCAACTAAACCATTTTCGCCTTCACCTAGATTCCCACCACATTCACATTATAATCATAACAATCATAATACCCAATTTCAAAGACCTAATTTTAACAGACCCAATTTTGGACAAACGTATTCACCACCCCCTTTCGGTCAAAGACCCCAATTCTCAAATAATTCAAGAGAGTTCGGACAAAGACCAACCACCAACGTTTTTCGACCCAATCAGAATAAACCCCTACCTAACCCTACACCCATGAGCATGTCTACTAGACAAACCAATAACACATATAGACCAAATTTTCAAAACAACCCACGCCCACGAAATACATTCCAACAAAATAACAACCAAAGACCCAACTTTATCGTTGAGGAACTCTACACCTCAGACACCACAGACAAAACACAGAGTAATTGCCCGGGAACCGAATACCCGACGAAACATGAGACTCACCAGACTCAATTCGATACTTATTACTCGAACGAACCAACAGACGCTGACGCGGATTTTATCGTAGCCAGCCAGGTCAACGGTCGAACGTAAGACCCGAATTGATATTTTTAAACAATAATAATGGTAGTGAACTCTCATATGTAATACTCCCCGAACACGGCATGAAATTATTAATCGATAGCGGAGCTAGTAAATCATTTTTGGACCCCGACCTAGTTAAGAAACTTTACCCAGACTCTATTAAGAGAGAACCGTTCATAGTTTCTACGGTATTTCAGGAATCGACTCACCAATTCAGTGCAGAAATTCCAGTGTCAAAATTATTTAACCTTCCAAAACCCGCTCTTATGAAATTTTACCTATTCAAATTTCACAATGTGTTCGATGGTTTGATAGGGATGGATAATCTAAAATTTCTACAGGCTAAGCTAGACTATAGTACAGGACATTTAATAACACCTTACGCTAAAATAAATCTACAATTTAGGAAAACGAAAAGAAACTTCAACAATGTAACCATAGAACCGAGAAGCGAAAAAATAATAGAAATAAAAACGGATGTTTTAAATGGACAAATAATTATACCGTATCAAAAACTGAATGGATGCGAAATACCGAATTGTATATCAGTAGCAAAGGAAGGTAGAGCTATAACGACCGCACTAAATATGACTAATGAACCGATAATCTTAGACATTTCAAATACTTTTAAAGTCGAGAATTTTGAAGAAGGTGATCGAATAGACGTGAATAATATGACGATAAACTACGATCATAACCGAAAGTTCGACCCAGCTCAAATAAGAACCGATCATCTCAACAGTGAGGAAAAAGAAAAGGTACTTAAATTATGTAAAGAATTCGCTGATGTATTTTATTACGAGGGAATGCCGCTTACTTTTACAAATAGAATAAAGCACGAAATAAGGACTACAGATGAATCCCCAATCTATGCTAAAACGTACCGCTACCCTTATGTACACAAAAAGGAAGTAGAAACGCAGATAAACAAAATGTTGAGCCAAAGAATAATCAGACCCAGCAACTCCCCATGGTCTGCCCCAATTTGGGTCGTGCCGAAAAAATTGGATGCATCGGGAAAACAGAAATGGAGAGTTTGCATCGATTTCAGGAAACTCAACGAAAAAACGATTGATGACAAATATCCTCTTCCGAATATCACGGACCTGCTGGACAAACTAGGGAGATGCCAATATTTTACTACTCTGGATCTCGCTAGTGGTTTCCACCAAATAGAGATGGAAGAAAAGGATATTCAGAAAACGGCTTTTAGCACGGAACAGGGACATTTCGAATTTACCAGGATGCCATTTGGATTAAAAAACGCCCCAGCCACTTTCCAACGAGTAATGGACAACATTTTAAGGGGAATACAAAATGAAAAATGCCTGGTGTACCTGGACGACATTATTATATTTTCCAGCTCTCTACAAGAACACATAGAAAGATTAAGGGCTGTGTTCAACCGACTACGAGAGTCGAATTTTAAAATACAATTGGACAAGAGTGAATTTCTTAGAAAAGAAGTAGCGTACTTAGGTCATGTGATAACAGCAGAGGGAGTAAAACCCAATCCGGAAAAAATTGTTGCAATAAGAAACTATCCTATACCGGAAACTACCAAACAGATCAAAGGATTTTTAGGACTACTCGGATATTACCGAAGATTCATAAATAATTTTGCAAAACTAACTAAACCTTTAACCAAATGCCTAAAAAAAGGGGCTAAGATCGTGCATAATCAGGAATTTACGGATTGTTTCGAAACTTGTAAAAATTTGTTAATTAATGAACCTATTCTGCAATACCCAGATATGACTAAGACATTCAATCTCACGTGCGATGCGAGTAACGTGGCATTGGGAGCCGTACTTTCACAAGGACCCATAGGACAAGATCTCCCTGTAGCCTATGCGTCCCGAACTCTTAACGAGACCGAACAAAAGTACTCTACTACGGAGAAAGAATGCCTTTGTCTAGTATGGGCCACAAAGCATTTTAGACCGTATTTATTCGGGAACAAGTTTAACATTATCACAGATCATAGACCCTTACAGTGGCTATTTAATACAAAGGACCCCTCTTCCAAATTACTCAGATGGAGAATCAAATTAGACGAGTACGACTACACGGTGATTTATAAAAAAGGAAAATTGAACACGAATGCCGATGCCCTTAGCCGAATTGAATTACATACAAAAGATACGGAAGGATTCAACAGCCTCTTAGAATACATGGAAGATTTTAATAAAGAATTAGAAGAGATAAAAAAGAATGAAGCAACGACTAGTACGGCAAATAATCAGGAACTGGATACGATATCAGTTGTGGCCAATCCGGACTTAGATCAGCGAGAAGAAAAAGCAGAAAACCTTCAGGAAGAGACAGATGGGCAAACCGTACATACCAATGATGAACAGGACCCTATAGTAGGAGTACCAATAATAGATTCAGCAGTGAATTACGGGGCCAATCAAGTGATAATCTCATCGGTTTTACATTCTCCGGCGAAGACAAAGCTAGTAACATTATTTGGCAAAAAAAGAAGATATATGTTACAACTATCAGAGGAAAACTTTGAACGTGACGTCATGAAGTTTATAAAAGAGCACGTTAACTTTCAAAAGCTATACTCGCTATACTTTGAGAATGCAGAATTGTATCCCAAATTCTGCGAAGTCCTAAGGAAAAACTTCAAGTGGCCATCGTTAAAATTTAAAAGATACGCAACTAAACTTGTAGATGTGGTAGAAGAAGACGAAATAAAGGAAGTAATACAGGCATACCACGAGGGTAAAACCAATCACAGAGGGATAGAAGAAACGGAACAAAGAATTAAGATAAAATATTATTGGCCAAATTTAAAATTAACCATTCAGGAGTACATAAACCTATGTGAAATATGTCAGAAAAGTAAATATGCCAGGAACCCAGTGAAAATGGAATTCAACGTTACACCGACGGCAACCAAACCCTTCGAGATAATTCACATAGACACCTTCACGATGGACAAACTAAAATTCTTAACGCTAATCGATAGCTTCTCCAAATACGCACAGGCATATCCTCTAAACTCATTGGAAGCGACGGAGGTGGCCGACGGGTTAATGACCTTCTTTACGCATCACGGGATACCACGAAAAATAATAACGGACAATGGAAGTGAATTCAAAAATACGGTACTGACGGAACTTTTAGAGCTACATAAGATAAAAATTCATTTCTGTTCTCCTGAACACCCACAATCAAATGGCATGATAGAAAGGTTACACTCAACATTAATCGAGCATGTGCGTCTACTAAATAATCAAGGACAGGGCAAGACATCGACGAAAAAGAAATTAAAACACGCAATTCTAGCATATAATCACACCATTCATTCAGCGACACATTTCAAACCTATGGAAATTATTAATGGACATATGGAATGTGAGGACCCCTTCAACATAGAGTTAAGCAAAACCTTGATGACTAATTACGTGACGGACCATAAGGATAGGACAAAAATAATGTACAAAAGAATAAACGAAATACTTAGCGAGAATAAAAAGGAAATAATCGAGAAAAGAAACGAAACTCGAGATAAACCCCCCATATTTCAGCCCGGCGACAAAACATACGTTAGGCAACACGCTCGACAAAAATTAAAAGACCCTTTTAAAGAACCCACTAAAATACTAACGGTAAACCCTGAACGAAAGACAGTAACAACCACAAACCATGGAAAAGTCCATATGGACAATATTAAAAGGCCATTTAGGCAACGATTTAGTTTTGATAATACGCCCGGAACAAGTTAGCATAAAAGTAGCTTAGTTAATGTACATTAAAATAAGATATAGGTATAAGGACCAATCATTGTTTCAGACTACTTACGAACGTATTTGGGAATGTCCAAATACAAAAACTAAACGACAATCTCGGACTGGTACCGCTAAAACTAGGAAAAGCAAAAATGATACATCAGACCTACACAATAATACACTACCATGACTTTAACCCCATCATTGACCAGATGAACATACTACATACCAGGACTACGAACCTAACCATAACTATACATCGAGCAAAGGACTACAAACTATACTTAGACGAATTAAAAAATTTCTTGGCTATACTTTATCTTATACAAAGACGAACAGAAACTAACCTTAAACAAATCATACCCCATCCTCACAGGGCAAAACGTGGGCTAATTAATGGGATAGGCTCGATATTCAAAGGAATAACAGGGAACTTAGATGCATCTGACGGTGATAGATACGACAGACTCATTAAAGAGCTCCAAACTAACCAACGAAACCTACAAAAATCCACTTTAGCTCACAAAACTATAATTGTTTCAACCATTGAAAAATTCAACAATACCATTAGGCAATTGTACGAAAACGACAAATTAATTGAGGCAAAGTTCAATCAGGTATTACCACACATTATGGAAATAGGAAACGGTAGGAGCTGCACATTCTTGAAGGAAATAATTAATGAAATAATAAATATGTATGAAATTATTAACGCCATATTACAAGACGCAGCCAACTCACTAGTGTTTGCCAGAACAGGGATGATGCACCCCAGTGTAATTGAATTGAAAGACCTGTATTCCGAATTAAAAACACTTCAAAAAGAAATAAATATTAATCAAACCCCGATACAGGTAACAATGGAAAACATGCCTATATTTGAAAAAATCATTGAGATAGAATGCTTCATCGTTAACAATAAGATAATGTACATATTGCATGTACCGATAGTTCGCGAAGAAGTATTCGATTATTACCACCTATACTCAGTCCCGATGTATACAGGGAGTCAGTTCAAGGTGGTTATTCCTCAAAATAAATTCGTGGTGACGAACCAGTTGCACTTTGCTCATTATGACAAAATTTGTAAAATAATGTTACCAAACTTGTACTTATGTAATAAGAATAGCATAGAAATAGTAAGTGAAAGTGCCCCTTGTGAGATAAGACTTTTAAACATGGACAGAAGGACATTAGTATGTAAGCAAACTAGAATAGAAATACCTAAACTAGTAATGGAACAGTTGGATCAGACAAACAAATGGATAGTGGTATGTCCAAACGAAACTTTAATACACACATCGTGCCCAGGAGCAACTACTGAAACAAGAAAGCTTTTGGGAACATACATGTTAGAATTTCCCCAAGGATGCCGCATTGATATCGACGGGAAAACCATAAACAACGAAATCATAACTACCAAGGACCATCCCCAACCAATGCTGTTCCCTGACCTAAAGGAGGAACACAGTGCACCCCCGACATTGCTGAATTTAAGCTTACACCTACCAGCAATCAAACTAGACGAACTCCACCAATTGAGACAGGAGATAGAACACACGAAAGGTTCATCCCTAATGCCTTTTGGAGAAGTTTCAACAGTACCTAGCATCTGGACAATATTAGTTTACATTGCAATAGTTGGTGGATGTTGTGCCATTCTGTGGAAATGGATACTTCGGCATAAGAAGACAAAACCACAAGCACCAAACCAGAGGGAGGCCATCCAACTTCCAGGATAACCCGGAACTTGGAACTCAGGGGGAAGGAGTTACATTGTGACTAATGCATACCCAGAGACTTTAGTGCTGAGCCAACATTTATTCCAATTTAAATAGGGACTTTAATCTTTAGCAGTTAGTCAGTAGTTGAGTTCTGTAGCAGTTCGAAGTTATGTACGTGAAGTTCGTGTTAAGGGTAGTTTTGTAGTGATTTTCTGTTAAATAAATTAGTGTTAGTAAAAATAGTTTTTTTAAAACGCTCACCGCGAGGTCGCGAAGTTAACTCGTGTCAAAATGACTAAAACAGGCAGAAACAAGCGAAATTGGTCAGGAAGTATCGTTTCATCAAGGAATTTGCTCAAATCGGCCGATTTGGCTTATTTCGGCCAAATCTGTCTATTTTGGCTGCAAATTGCACCAAATTGATGAAAACGTGCCAAAATGACTAAAACAGGCAGAAACGAGCGAAATTGGTCAGGAACGATCGTTTCATCAAGGAATTTGCTCAAATCGGTCGTTTTGGCTTATTTCGGCCAAATCTGTCTATTTTGGCTTCAAATTGCACCAAATTGATGAAAACGTGCCAAAATGACTAAAACAGGCAGAAACAAGCGAAATCTGTCAGAAACTATCGTTTCAACAAAGAATTTGCTCAAATCGGCCGATTTGGCTTATTTCGGCCAAATCTGTCCATTTTGGCTTCAAATTGCACCATATTGATGAAAACGTGTCAAAATGACTAAAACAGGCAGAAACAAGCGAAATTGGTCAGGAAGTATCGTTTCATCAAGGAATTTGCTCAAATCGGCCGATTTGGCTTATTTCGGCCAAATCTGTCTATTTTGGCTGCAAATTGCACCAAATTGATGAAAACGTGCCAAAATGACTAAAACAGGCAGAAACGAGCGAAATTGGTCAGGAACGATCGTTTCATCAAGGAATTTGCTCAAATCGGTCGTTTTGGCTTATTTCGGCCAAATCTGTCTATTTTGGCTTCAAATTGCACCAAATTGATGAAAACGTGCCAAAATGACTAAAACAGGCAGAAACAAGCGAAATCTGTCAGAAACTATCGTTTCAACAAAAAATTTGCTCAAATCGGCCGATTTGGCTTATTTCGGCCAAATCTGTCTATTTTGGATGCAAATTGCACCAAATTGATGAAAACGTGCCAAAATGACTAAAACAGGCAGAAACGAGCGAAATTGGTCAGGAACGATCGTTTCATCAAGGAATTTGCTCAAATCGGTCGTTTTGGCTTATTTCGGCCAAATCTGTCTATTTTGGCTTCAAATTGCACCAAATTGATGAAAACGTGCCAAAATGACTAAAACAGGCAGAAACAAGCGAAATCTGTCAGAAACTATCGTTTCAACAAAAAATTTGCTCAAATCGGCCGATTTGGCTTATTTCGGCCAAATCTGTCTATTTTGGCTGCAAATTGCACCAAATTGATGAAAACGTGCCAAAATGACTAAAACAGGCAGAAACGAGCGAAATTGGTCAGGAACGATCGTTTCATCAAGGAATTTGCTCAAATCGGTCGTTTTGGCTTATTTCGGCCAAATCTGTCTATTTTGGCTTCAAATTGCACCAAATTGATGAAAACGTGCCAAAATGACTAAAACAGGCAGAAACAAGCGAAATCTGTCAGAAACTATCGTTTCAACAAAAAATTTGCTCAAATCGGCCGATTTGGCTTATTTCGGCCAAATCTGTCTATTTTGGATGCAAATTGCACCAAATTGATGAAAACGTGCCAAAATGACTAAAACAGGCAGAAACGAGCGAAATTGGTCAGGAACGATCGTTTCATCAAGGAATTTGCTCAAATCGGCCGATTTGGCTTATTTCGGCCAAATCTGTCTATTTCGACTCAAAATGGAACCAAATTGATGAAAACGTGCCAAAATGACTAAAACAGGCAGAAACAAGAGAAATTGGTCAGGAACGATCGTTTCATCAAGGAATTTGCTCAAATCGGCCGATTTGGCTTATTTTGGCCAAATCTGTCTATTTTGACTCAAAATGGAACCAAATTGATGAAAACGTGCCAAAATTACTAAAACAGGCAGAAACAAGAGAAATTGGTCAGGAACGATCGTTTCATCAAGGAATTTGATCAAATCGGCCGATTTGGCGTATTTCGGCCAAATCTGTCTATTTTGACTCAAAATGGAACCAAATTGATGAAAACGTGCCAAAATGACTAAAACAGGCAGAAACGAGCGAAATCGGTCAGGAACGATCGTTTCATCAAGGAATTTGCTCAAATCGGCCGATTTGGCTTATTTCGGTCAAATCTGTCTATTTTGACTCAAAATGGAACCAAATTGATAAAAACGTGTCAAAATGACTAAAACAGGCAGAAACAAGCGAAATTGGTCAGGAACGATCGTTTCATCAAGGAATTTGCTCAAATCGGTCGTTTTGGCTTATTTCGGCCAAATCTGTCTATTTTGGCTTCAAATTGCACCAAATTGATGAAAACGTGCCAAAATGACTAAAACAGGCAGAAACAAGCGAAATCTGTCAGAAACTATCGTTTCAACAAAAAATTTGCTCAAATCGGCCGATTTGGCTTATTTCGGCCAAATCTGTCTATTTTGGATGCAAATTGCACCAAATTGATGAAAACGTGCCAAAATGACTAAAACAGGCAGAAACGAGCGAAATTGGTCAGGAACGATCGTTTCATCAAGGAATTTGCTCAAATCGGTCGTTTTGGCTTATTTCGGCCAAATCTGTCTATTTTGGCTTCAAATTGCACCAAATTGATGAAAACGTGCCAAAATGACTAAAACAGGCAGAAACAAGCGAAATCTGTCAGAAACTATCGTTTCAACAAAAAATTTGCTCAAATCGGCCGATTTGGCTTATTTCGGCCAAATCTGTCTATTTTGGCTGCAAATTGCACCAAATTGATGAAAACGTGCCAAAATGACTAAAACAGGCAGAAACGAGCGAAATTGGTCAGGAACGATCGTTTCATCAAGGAATTTGCTCAAATCGGTCGTTTTGGCTTATTTCGGCCAAATCTGTCTATTTTGGCTTCAAATTGCACCAAATTGATGAAAACGTGCCAAAATGACTAAAACAGGCAGAAACAAGCGAAATCTGTCAGAAACTATCGTTTCAACAAAAAATTTGCTCAAATCGGCCGATTTGGCTTATTTCGGCCAAATCTGTCTATTTTGGATGCAAATTGCACCAAATTGATGAAAACGTGCCAAAATGACTAAAACAGGCAGAAACGAGCGAAATTGGTCAGGAACGATCGTTTCATCAAGGAATTTGCTCAAATCGGCCGATTTGGCTTATTTCGGCCAAATCTGTCTATTTCGACTCAAAATGGAACCAAATTGATGAAAACGTGCCAAAATGACTAAAACAGGCAGAAACAAGAGAAATTGGTCAGGAACGATCGTTTCATCAAGGAATTTGCTCAAATCGGCCGATTTGGCTTATTTTGGCCAAATCTGTCTATTTTGACTCAAAATGGAACCAAATTGATGAAAACGTGCCAAAATTACTAAAACAGGCAGAAACAAGAGAAATTGGTCAGGAACGATCGTTTCATCAAGGAATTTGATCAAATCGGCCGATTTGGCGTATTTCGGCCAAATCTGTCTATTTTGACTCAAAATGGAACCAAATTGATGAAAACGTGCCAAAATGACTAAAACAGGCAGAAACGAGCGAAATCGGTCAGGAACGATCGTTTCATCAAGGAATTTGCTCAAATCGGCCGATTTGGCTTATTTCGGTCAAATCTGTCTATTTTGACTCAAAATGGAACCAAATTGATAAAAACGTGTCAAAATGACTAAAACAGGCAGAAACAAGCGAAATTGGTCAGGAAGGATCGTTTCATCAAGGAATTTGCTCAAATCGGCCGATTTGGCTTATTTCGTCCCAATCTGTCTATTTTGGCTTCAAATTGCACCAAATTGATGAAAACGTGTCAAAATGACTAAAACAGGCAGAAACAAGCGAAATTGGTCAGGAAGGATCGTTTCATCAAGGAATTTGCTCAAATCGGCCGATTTGGCTTATTTCGGCCAAATCTGTCTATTTTGGCTGCAAATTGCACCAAATTGATGAAAACGTGCCAAAATGACTAAAACAGGCAGAAACGAGCGAAATTGGTCAGGAACGATCGTTTCATCAAGGAATTTGCTCAAATCGGTCGTTTTGGCTTATTTCGGCCAAATCTGTCTATTTTGGCTTCAAATTGCACCAAATTGATGAAAACGTGCCAAAATGACTAAAACAGGCAGAAACAAGCGAAATCTGTCAGAAACTATCGTTTCAACAAAAAATTTGCTCAAATCGGCCGATTTGGCTTATTTCGGCCAAATCTGTCTATTTTGGCTTCAAATTGCACCAAATTGATGAAAACGTGTCAAAATGACTAAAACAGGCAGAAACAAGCGAAATTGGTCAGGAAGGATCGTTTCATCAAGGAATTTGCTCAAATCGGCCGATTTGGCTTATTTCGTCCCAATCTGTCTATTTTGGCTTCAAATTGCACCAAATTGATGAAAACGTGCCAAAATGACTAAAACAGGCAGAAACAAGCGAAATCTGTCAGAAACTATCGTTTCAACAAAGAATTTGCTCAAATCGGCCGATTTGGCTTATTTCGGCCAAATCTGTCTATTTTGGCTGCAAATTGCACCAAATTGATGAAAACGTGCCAAAATGACTAAAACAGGCAGAAACGAGCGAAATTGGTCAGGAACGATCGTTTCATCAAGGAACTTGCTCAAATCGGTGGTTTTGGCTTATTTCGGCCAAATCTGTTTATTTTGGCTTCAAATTGCACCAAATTGATGAAAACGTGCCAAAATGACTAAAACAGGCAGAAACGAGCGAAATTGGTCAGGAACGATCGTTTCATCAAGGAATTTGCTCAAATCGGTCGTTTTGGCTTATTTCGGCCAAATCTGTCTATTTTGGCTTCAAATTGCACCAAATTGATGAAAACGTGCCAAAATGACTAAAACAGGCAGAAACAAGCGAAATCTGTCAGAAACTATCGTTCAACAAAAAATTTGCTCAAATCGGCCGATTTGGCTTATTTCGGCCAAATCTGTCTATTTTGGATGCAAATTGCACCAAATTGATGAAAACGTGCCAAAATGACTAAAACAGGCAGAAACGAGCGAAATTGGTCAGGAACGATCGTTTCATCAAGGAATTTGCTCAAATCGGCCGATTTGGCTTATTTCGGCCAAATCTGTCTATTTCGACTCAAAATGGAACCAAATTGATGAAAACGTGCCAAAATGACTAAAACAGGCAGAAACAAGAGAAATTGGTCAGGAACGATCGTTTCATCAAGGAATTTGCTCAAATCGGCCGATTTGGCTTATTTTGGCCAAATCTGTCTATTTTGACTCAAAATGGAACCAAATTGATGAAAACGTGCCAAATTACTAAAACAGGCAGAAACAAGAGAAATTGGTCAGGAACGATCGTTTCATCAAGGAATTTGATCAAATCGGCCGATTTGGCGTATTTCGGCCAAATCTGTCTATTTTGACTCAAAATGGAACCAAATTGATGAAAACGTGCCAAAATGACTAAAACAGGCAGAAACGAGCGAAATTGGTCAGGAAGTATCGTTTCATCAA